>NC_069504.1:985040460-985227960 GCF_027579735.1 Bombina bombina
ACAATCGAATATGAAAATGAAATTTAAAAAACATGCCATTCGTAGATGTTGGGATCCTGAAGTGACTATTCCTATCCCCGTAGCTGTACAGGATATCACGCACCTGTGTGTCTATATATATATATATATATATATATATATATATATATACAGTATTTATATATATGTAGATATAGATATAACATGCCAAAGAAGGATGCACCCGCCAGGAATGTTTGTTATTTTGTATGTCTGACGAAGGGGTGATACCCCGAAATGTTACATTAAATGGTAACAAGAAAAAATTCCTGGCGAGTGCATCCTTCTTTGGCATATTATATCTATATCGTGGAAGCACCCTGGGTAGATGTATGAAGAAACCGTGAGTGCTGGCCTGTTGTACATATATATATACTGTATATATATATATATATATATATATATATATATATATATATATATATATATGTGTGTGTGTATATGTATAAATTTACTTAAACATATTTAAATGTGTGCCCCGTCCAATGTATACAGCCTCCCCAATAGAGATGAAAGGAGCTTTAATTAATCAAGATCATGTATGTTAATAAACCACATGTCTCCTGTAGCCATTGCAATGTGTTTTGTGCATGTGCAAGATAATAGTTTGTTTGTAAATACCCGTGAAATAGTTGTAAATATGTCCAAAATGCCCTTAGCAAGTGCCCAGAGGTGTTAAATTTGAAAAGACATAACTGGACTTGAAAAGATGTGGAAAAGTAATTAAAAAATGGGTGGTGATTACTGAGAACTTTTCAGCCCCATAGGAGAAATAGGGTTTTTATTGAGAATCTGAAAAACCATTAGCCATAGATTAGTGGTAGACAACTATGTGTTGATTTATCTAAATGTGCATATACCACTTGAAAACCTTCTTATTTTGTTTTTTTTATATATTATATCCTCTGTTGTGCCCACTATGGGATAGATTCAAATGGGTATTTTAACATATCAATAGAGTTGCATGCTTCCTTCCACAAAAACACTAGTCTATCAGTGGCTGACTGGGGAAGGGAAGCTGGTAGGTCACACAGTAACTAGATTGTATCACAGTTAATAGTGTATGTACACAAACTGAAGATAGACACCCAAAAAGGGATCCAATAAAGAACTCTAATATTGGAATTACAAGTATAAAAAATATTCTGGTCACACAGTATCCCTTCCCCTAAACTCTAGCAGGAGTCTCCTCAACTCCACCCTATTGTATACATTGTTAACTATAAATGAACATTGATCAGTGATTGTATCTCCTTGACTATAGTACTTATGCCCTCCCAAGCAAGTGATGTTGAAGTCATTTACAAATATGGCCTCCAACATAAGGGAATGGCACTGTATATGCACAATAAGCAGTGACACTTTTTTAATGCAATTTTTGTAAAGGATTGAGGCATAGACATACAACAATAGCTGCAGGTCAGGGGACCTATAAAAAAAATAATTTAAAAGGGACATGAAACCCACATTTTTTCTTGCATGATTCAGATAGAGAATACAATTTTATACAACAATCCAATTTGCTTCTATTATCTAATTTTTTGAATAAATAGTAATGCACATGTGTGAGCCAATCACACAAGGCATCTATGTGCAGCCACCATTAAGAATCTACTGAACCTATTTAGATATGCTTTTAAACAAATTATATCAAGAGAATAAAGAAATTGGGGGGGGGGGCGGAGCAAAGCGTTGACCCTGCAGGATGTATCATGGAAGAGCTCCCGGCTCTAATATAGATCTTTTATAGTTTTTAGGGCTCTCTATATGTTAATTGTGATTATATAGACGATATATCTATTATTATTATTATTATTCTTTATTTATAAAGCGCTAACAGGTTCCACAGTGCTGTCCGTGGGTAAAAAAAAAGTACAACGGTGAAATAATGCAATAAAAGACAACATTTTACAGACAAATACAGGGGGAACTGAGGGCGCTGTTCCCGTGGGAACTTACAATCTAGATGGGTAGGAGGATGGGAAACAGAAGGTGGGGACTGCAGAGGTGAGAATTATATTAGTTAGGAGCTAGATGAGGGCAACTGTTAGGTAAGTGAAATTCATGTGTTACTGAGTCGGGTGATAAGCTTCCTTGAACAAAAAGGTCTTTAGGGAATGTTTAAAGCAGGAGAGGTTAGGAGAAAGTCTGACTGCTCGAGGAAGTGCGTTTCAGAGGGTTGGTGCCGCACAAGAGAAGTCATGTATATTTTTAGGTGGTGAGAGGCCATCCAGGAGGAAACAGATAAGCAGTCTCTGATGTGAGAATTAACAGAAGGAGAGAGTGCAGGGGTGGATAGGTAGATCTGGGTATCATCAGCAAAGAGGTGATGGTTGAAGCCAAAGCTGTTGATAAGTTTACCCAGTGAAGAAGTGTAAATAGAGAAGAGTAGAGGACCCAGGACAGAGCCTTGAGGTACTCCAACAGACAGAGGCAAAAGAGAGGAGGAGTCACCAGCAAAAGTGACACAGAAGGATCTGTTATAGAGATAAGAGTGAATCCAGGAGAGGGCAGTGTCACAGAGCCCAAGAGAGCTGAGAGTCCGTAGGAGAAGGGGATGGTCAACAGTGTCAAAGGCAGCAGAGAGGTCAAGTAAGATAAGTATAGAGTAGTAGCATTTGTTTTTAGCAGAAAGGAGATCATTAGTAACCTTGGTGAGGGCAGTCTCAGTTGAGTGTTGCGGACGGAAGCCAGATTGCAGGGGGTCGAGCAATGAGTTGGAGGAGGCAGGGAATGAGCCGGGAGAAAGGGATAGGTTGAATATGTGAGTAAGAGCTGGAGTGAGGGTGGGAGACAGAGTAGGTATAAGATGTAAAGGAATAGGGTCAAGTGGGCAGGTAGTGAGGTGTGAGGAAGACAATAGGGAACCCACTTCACTCTCAGTGGTTGGGAGGAGGGTGCAGAGGGGGTGATTGAGAGTGAGGTTGGGAGATTACAGGCTTGTGTTGGGATGTTTCTTTGGATGGTGTTTTATTGAAAATGTAGTCAGCTAGTTCTTGAGCACTGAATGCAAATGAGGGTGGTGGTGCAGGTGGTTAGAGGAGAGAGGTGAAAATGGAGAAGAGTATTTTAGGGTTTGAGGAGTGAGTGGATATAAGAGAAGTAGGTATGCTTAGCTAAGTGAAGGGCAGAGATGTAAGAGTAAAGAATGAACTTATAGTGCATGAAATCAGGTTCAGAGCGGGATTTCCTCCAGGCACGTTCAGCAGCGTGTTAGCAGTTTTGTAAGTGGCGTGTTTGCTGGGAGTGCCAGGGCTGGAGCTGACTATGTGGGGCTTTGCGAATTTGGGGAGGAGCGTGAGTGTCAAGTGCAGAGGAGAGAGTATTGTTATAGGGGGTTCTAGCAAGGTCAGGGCAAGATATCGTGGAAGTGTGGGGGCAGCATATTTGAATAAGGTTGGAGAGTTGGGGAGGGTCCACAGTGTGCAGATTTCTACAGGTGCGGGGGCTAGGGGGAGAAGTAGGTTTTGCCTGTGTATTAAGATTAAAGGTGAGCATATGGTGGTCTGAGAAATGGGCGACAGGCAACATCAGAGAGAGAGCAAAGATTGGAGAGAACCAGATCAATAGAGTGTCAATAATGGTGGGTAGGAAATAGGGTGGATTGTGAGAGGTCGAAGGGGTAGATGGATTGTCAATGGGGATGTTAAAGTCATCCAGAATTAGAGTAGGTGTATTTGTATATTTGAGAGAAAGTGAGGAAGACAGGCATAAAAGTTTTCAAGGAATTGGGAGGTTGGTCCAGGGGGCAATAGATAACTGCCACTCTGAGAGAGAGGGGGGAGAACAAGCAAATGCAGTGGACTTTAAAGGAAGAAAAGGTGAGAGATGGAAATGGAGATAGGTACTGATAGGAGCAGGAGTGGGAGAGTAAGATGTCAACACCGCCACCATGTCTCTCACCTGGCCTAGATGCGTGGCTAAAGTGAAGACCACCATGTGTGAGAGCAGCATAGACCTTCAGGAATCTGGGAGAGCGTCTTAAGACCGTGTCCTTAGCCTATACTGATCAGTCACAGTATGTAGCTATATATAGTTTGCGGGCTATGAGCTGCTGAAAAATACACCCCAGGTAACTGGGATATTGAGCAATTTGGCTCACTCTGCAACAGATGTAATAGTTTACACTAGTCATAGACGATCTTTATGTACAGAACAAAAGATTGCACGGCTCTGTGGAATAACCCTCCGCAGGGAGATGAGATTTAAGATGGCAACTACCTCGTGGGATAAAGAAATCCTGCAGCTGTAAGATACTCAGTTTCTGCAGCTGAAGAAAGTTCTCCTGAATTTCTTTGAGAGTAAACGTCCAACTAACGTCTACCCAGCACCACCAGTAAAGCCTTTTCCGTGGCTAGTGGAGGAACCACAATTTTTAGAGTTAAATTACAGGAAAAGCAGACAAAACAAATCATAAAAGCATATGGTAAAGTTGTTTTCACTATTTATAATTAAATGGACTCAAAATGTTTATTTCATGATTCAGATAAAGCATTTAATTTTGATCAACTTTGAAATGTACCTCTAGTGTCTACATTGTTCTCTTGGTATCCTTTGTTGAAAAGAATACCTAGGTACGCTTAGGAGCAGCAATGCATTACTGGGAGCTGCACATATATGCCTCTTTTAATTGGCTTACCTGATGTGTTCAGCTAACTCCCAGTAATGCATTGCTGATCCCTCGACAAACAATACCAAGAGAACAAAGCAAATTTGATAATACAAGTAAGTTGGAAAGTTGTTTAGGATTGCATGCTCTATCTGAATTGGGAAATATTTTTTTTGTCTTTCATGTCCCTTTAAACTTTTTGCAGGTAATTACATATTGAGTTTAATATCCCCTTAAACTTTGCTTACAACATAAAATTTTAATTTATATTCACTTCAAACAGAGTTTTCATTAATACCAAATTCTGCAATGTGATATGCTGATTTCCATAGAGACCCATTTCTTTCTATGTAAAGAAGCTCTCTGGAAGCTTAAAGTACAGAATGAAAACATAATATTATTGCGTTCAGTGGGGACTGCCTCTGCAAAGTCTGTGAGGTGGTTAATCACAGTTCCAGTATCAAAGTATTAACAAATCCAGACACACACTTAATGGATCCAGGTATAGCCACCCTGCAAACCTACTATTTTGGGATCTAATTATCTACTGTTTTATGTCTTTACTTTGTAATAATAATAATCCCATTTAAACCACAAGAGGTCAAATAGACTTAAGCAGTAGCTAACTTTTGTAAAAGTAATAATTATTTGATATAAAAAAATCCAAGTCTTCATGCCAACTGATAAGATTAATTTATTAATTAGATATACAGTTAATCAGATGTGATTAATCAACTGAGGTATAATTCATCTGATACCCCTTTGAAAAAAATAAATATGAACTGGTTTTTGGTAGATGATATATTTTAAAAGAGCAACTGATCACGTTTCATAAGTATAACGCTTTCAAAACCCAAGGGATTCTTCATCAAGAAATGTGGAGCGGTTGCATTAGCATAGATAACTAGTTAAAGCAATAAAAGGCATCTGTTTTGTGTCTTTAGGGACTACATTAGCAGCACCTGAATCTTCAAATTGCCCTAACAGTGTATTTATCCCCTGAGTTACACCCACAGTAACATTGTTAAAACCCTCTAGATTTGTATGGAAGAGTAGATAAAGCAAAGAGAAGATGCATATAGAGTTAGTGTTAAGGTTCTGTGAGGTAAAAAGTAAGAAATATATGTTTTACAGGGAACAATAAGAGATGGTAATGACAAACACTGTGGGCGACTTTATGAATGCCTAGGATAAGCATAAGGCTATACTACACACTAGATAAGTTTATAATTTTAAGAAATATTGGGCAACCTTGTTGGGCCTATGGTTCTTATCTGCCGTCAAAATCTATGTTTTTATGTAAAGGGACACAGAACTAAAAATAACCTATCAATATTAAAACAGCACAAATTAAATATGAATATACTATATATATATATATATATATATATATATATATATATATATATATATATATATATATATATATATATATATATATATATACAGGTAGCCCTCAGTTTACGCCGGGGTTAGGTTCCAGAAGGAATGGTTGTAAATCGAAACCGTTGTAAATTGAAACCCAGTTAATAATGTAAGTTAATGGGTAGTGAGGGAGATAGGTTCCAGGCCCCTCTCAAAATTGTCATAAGTAACATCTAATACATTATTTTTAAAGCTTTGAAATGAAGACTTTAAATGCTAAACAGCATTATAAACCTAATAAATTAATCACACAACACAGACTTCACTTTCATTTTTCTGCAAACAGTTCTTTCTATGCATTCCAATCTGTACTGATTTATAGACAGGAAGATCTTGTTCCTTTGAAATCTGCTCGATAGCTCAGGTCTGGTTAAACTGATTCATTTCAGCTTGCTTGTCTTTGCTGCAACACAAGCGGACAGCTCCACCTACAGGCTATTTTAATAAATGCACTCAATGCTTTTCAATAGCAGTCACATGACTGGAAAAAAAGGTTGTTATTCTGAAACGGTGTAAATTGAACCGTTGTAAAACGAGGGCCACCTGTATATATATATATATATATATATATATATATATATATATATATATATATATATAATATATATTAAAAAAATGACTGATATTTTCTTAATAGCCAAACCCCACCCACTTCTACCATATTTGGAGAAGCCAATGTGGACTTTAGTCTGCTGACAGTGAAACTTGCTGCAGTAATTATGTTAGTAAAGTACATTGTTTTGCAGTTGTTATCAGCAAAAGCCAATTACGTAAATATATGTAGCAAGGTTAGCCTTGATAATATAGTGTATTTCAAGTTCTGAGAATTAAAAAATCCTCTATTTCAGAGCCACATTAAATTAAAAGGATTAAAAAAAATTAAGATGCAAAGTTGTTCCTATATGCATAAAGCTTTTATATAAAAATCTCAAGGTGATTACTGTCCTTAAAGGACCAGTCAACATAGTAGATTTGCATAATCAACAAATGCAAGATAACAAGACAATGCAATAGCACTTAGTCTAAACTTCAAATTATTAGTAGATTTTTTTTCTGACAATTTTAAAAGTTTTGTCTTTTTCCACTCCCCTCTGTACCATGTGACAGCCATCAGCCAATCACAAATGCATACACATACCATGTGACAGCCATCAGCTATTCACAAATGCATACACACTTATTCTTGCACATGCTCAGTAGGAGCTGGTGACTCAAAACGTTTAAATATAAAAAGACTGTGCACATTTTGTTACTTGAAGTACATTGGAAAGTGGTTTAAAATAGCATGCTCTATCTGAATAATGAAAGTTTAATTTTGATTGAGTGTCCCTTTAAATTGAAATTGAAAATAACACTACAGTATTGGTTTTATACTTCCTACTAATCCCCACCGGCTAAGAAAGACACAACTGGTGGAGGAGGACACACCTCTACATGTATGACATTGATTCATTTTTTTTAAAGACAGGAACACGAATTAAAAAAAAACTGAAATGCATTTTGAAATACCCTCCTTTAAATGAAGCAAAATAAATACAATAGTTGAGTAAAAAAGAGCTCTCAAATGTCCCACATATTGTTGGATTTTCCCAGTCTGCCTTGCAGTTGCAGTGTTTCCTTCAGGGCAAATCTCACAGTTTTCAAACTGGAACCAGAGACTGCCCAGATTCCACTCACTGCTCACCTCATCTCCTACCCTGATCCACCCAATTATGCCCATATCAGACCCAACTTGTACACCCGCAACTCTGCCACATACAGCACCTCGGCATACAGAACAGCATAGTCCCTCTTACACTACAAAGATCTCTCAGCCTGGAAGGCATCTGGGAGGCATCATAAAATGTCCCTTTAACCCATTTGTGGGGGTTAAACAAGTTGTTCTGTGCAAGCAGTAGTGCAATAAGAAAGTTTTCATCTTGTCGCATTTTTATTAAAGGGATATGAAACCAAAAAAATGCCCTTCACGATTAAGATAGAGCATGTACATTTAAACAACTTTATAATCCACTTCTATTATCAATGTTTATTTGTTCTCTTGGTATCCTTTGTTAAAAAGCAGGGACGTAAGCTTAGGAGCCGGCCCATTTCTGGAGCACAATGTGGCAGCAGTTTTGCAAGAATGTTATCCATTTGTAAGTACACTAGATTACAGCACTCTTTTCTGCCATGTAGTGCCCCGGATTGCCTACCTAGGTATCTGTTCAACAAAGAATATCATGGAAAGAAGCAAATTTGATCATAGAAGTAAATTGGAAACTTTTTAAAAAAAAAGGGTTTGCTCTGTTGGAATCACAAAATAAATGTTTAGGTTTTTATATCCCTTTAACTTCTTTCTTTATGTAATATTAACCTATTATATAGAAACAGAGGTATGTTAGTCTCCTACCTTCTGTAGTAAAACAATCTGAATTTTATATTCTGCAGCACTAAGCACATCACTAAGCCCCCACCCCTGCAAATTAGAGCTGGGTTATCTGTCATTAGAAGCAGGTATTATAAGACTGCTGTCAAAACAACAAATGATATGACTGACAAGACACCAGTATTATAACTTTGCTTTTAATAGGAAGAAGGAAGAATTGATCGATCAACAGCAGCACCAAGTCATAAGATGGAGAGTGTTAGAAAAACATTTGAACTCATAGTTCGTCAAAGAAATATTTGTCAGCTGTGACAAGTCTTCCGTTCTTATAGGCAGTATGGAAAAGGAGGCATTAAAATAAGCCTTACATATAAAATGAATCATCTCTAAAGCATATAATTCTAGAGCATATCAAATTTACACAACCTAAAAAAAAATCAATTATCTATAGGACTGGAAATAAATTTAGTCTATAAGTTGCATTATACTGTTATGTTGGAGTGGGTGAATGAACCATATTGTATTCCATGGTGTGTGTTTCTATGGGAGACAGAGGGTGAGAAATAAAGAAAAGAACAGGGGAAGCATCTTCATATATGTGTGTATCTGTGTGTGCTTGTGTGTGTGTGTTATGTTTATCTGTGTGTCTTTGTGTGTGTGAGTGTGTATATGGGTATCTGTGTCTTTGTGTGTGTATCTGTGTGTCTTTGTGTGTGTGCATCTGTGTGTGTGTGTGCTTGTGTGTATGTGTATCTGTGTGTCTTTGTGTGTGTATCTGTGTGTGTGCTTGTGTGTATGTGTATCTGTGTGTCTTTGTGTGTGTGTGTCTGTGTGTCTTTGTGTGTGTATCTGTATGTGTGCTTGTATGTATGTGAGTGTATCTGCGTGTATCTGTGTGTGTGTGTCTGTGTGTGTGTGTGTGCTTGTGTGTATATGTATCTGTGTGTCTTTGTGTGTGTGAGTGTATGTATGTGTATCTGTGTGTTTGTGTGTGTGTGTATCTGTGTGTCTTTGTGTGTGTGTAAGTGTATGTATGTGTATCTGTGTTTCTGTGTGTGTGTATCTGTGTGTGTATGTGTTTGTGTATATCTGTGTGCATGTCTGTATGTGTGTGTGTGTGTTTCTGTGTGTATGTCTGTATGTGTTTGTGTGCTTCTGTTTGTCTTTGTGTGTGTATCTGTGGGTCTCTGTGTGTATGCCTGTATGTGTGTGTGTAATTCTGTGTGTCTTTGTGTTAATGTCTGTATGTGTGTGTGTGTGTGTTTCTATGTGTCTGTGTGTGTGTATCTGTGTGTCTCTGTGTGTATGCTTGTATGTGTGTGTGTAATTCTGTGTATCTTTGTGTTAATGTCTGTATGTATGTGTGTGTGTATTTCTATGTGTCTTTGTGTGTGTATCTGTGTGTGTGTGTGTATCCGTGTGTCTCTGTGTGTATGTCTGTATGTGTGTGTGTGTTTCTGTGTGTCTTTGTGTGTATGTTTGTATGTGTGTGACTAAGGGCCTGATGATCTAAGGCTCTCCCCCATGCAGGGATTATCTAAGAAGTCTTGTCATTACTGTGAGGTCCCTCGGAACTTTAGAAAGAAAAACTTTAACTTGAGAGCTGTTGATCTTACTATGCAAGTTTATGCATATGAAGAATAGACAATTGCATTACAAATTAATGCTCAAAAAAGCCCCCAAAGATTTTGCGAGATTCCTCTCCATGCCGGCGAGTTTTTAATCATCAGGACCTGTGTAAGATAGAGGGTAAGAAATGAAGAAAAGGATAGGTGGCAGGAAATGAGCAGAAGCTGCAAAAAGAAAATGATGTGACAGAGAGTATTGGAAGAAAGATCAGGAGATACAAAGAAAAAAAGAACAGATAGGGGAAAAAGAGAGAGGAAGAAGTGTATTGGGCACAGTACAATATGTTTACACCTCTCATTATAATGAATGGCAAACACGAGAAAAGCTAACAGCTGTTACAGACAAAGCCTATATTCCAAACCAGCTGAATGTCTTACAGTGTATATTGTCATGCTCCGATAGGGCATTTTCAAGTTCTGAGCCATCACAATCAGTTCATTAAGTAGATGTCCAAGACTCATTAATTCTCTCTTTTTTTAACAGACCCAAATGCTTCACTGCTTTTCCCCATTATTAGACAGCTCCAAAAAAAAGCTTATTGGGTATCCAGGGCCATCTGGCAAAAGAGTATTTGTTTAGCAACAAATAAATAAATTCCCCTCCTTTTGAGATTTATAATTTGCCATAACTGTAATAGATATTTAAAATAAATATTTTGTAAAATGACACTTCATGTTTGTCAGGTCAGGACAATTATCTGAAAAAAATTCACCATTTTGATCATTCATATTAAGCACAAGTGTCTGTGCTTTATTATATAGGTGTAAAATTAATCATATGTATTTACTTATATATTCAGGTACACATACACATATACAGTATATTATTATTCATATGTAGCTATTAACTAGTGTTGCTTGTCAGTATATATTTGCATAGTAAAGTTTTTGTACTTTAACAAAATAATTCATATTTAGTTATTATGATATTCAAGGTTCCCAACATAGCTGCATGATTCCTATCATTATATTATTCGTATAAATATACAGAAATGTCCCAAGTTTTTCATACATGGTTCCTTAGTCTATAAACATTAGTGGGGTTTGACCTTGATTAACGGTTAACTAGAGATACTGACTTGTTTTTCAGAACATATTTACAAAATAGATATTTGTCTATTATAGTTTAGTGACGAGTGCCATCTTCCGACAGAAAAATATTCTGACTGCTAAATCTTTGGTCATTAACAAAAAGCCCACCCACATCGCAACTTATAATAAATGTATTAGCCACTAAACTGCCACGCCCCTACAACACAATCTAGCTATTAAAACTATTAAACCCTAATCCACCATGCCCCCTCATCGCATTTTACCTATTTAAGCTATTAACCCCTAATCCGCCATGCCCCCACATCGCATTCTACCTATTTAAACTATTAAACCCTAATCCACCATGCCCCCACATCGCATTTTACCTATTTAAACTCTTAACCCCTAATCCGCCATGCCCCCACATTGCATTCTACCTATTTAAACTATTAACCCTTAATCCTCCATGACCCCACAACGCCTTCTACCTATTTAAACTATTAAACCTAATCCGCCATGCCCCCATATCGCATTCTACCTATTTAAACTATTAACCCTTAATCCTCCATGACCCCACAACGCTTTCTACCTATTTAAACTAATAACCCTTAATCCGCCATGCCCCCACAATGCAAATAACAACTAATCACTAAGCCCCCTAACCTAACACCCCCTAAATAAACCCCCATTACATAAATTTAAAAAATCCTAAATTACAATTAAAATAAAAAAATCCTAAATTACAATTAAAATAAAAAATCCTAACATTAATTTAAAAATGAAAGCCAATATTAAATTACAATAAAAAAATCTAAAATTACAAAAAATAAAAAAGTCTAAAATTACAGAAATAAATAAACTAAATTATAAAAAAAAAAAATAAACCAAATTATAAAAAAAAATCTAATCTAATACCCCTATAAAAATAAAAAAGCCCCCCAAAATAAAAACACACCCTAATCTAAGATTAAACTACCAATAGCCCTTAAAAGGGCCTTTTGTAGGGCATTTCCCTAAAGCAATCAGCTCTTTTACCTAAAAATAAAAATTAACAGCCAATAGGATTTCAGTAGCTCTCATTCAATCTTCAGTGTGCAGCGGTGATCGTATAAAGAGGATGCACCACGCTGGATGGCTCCACGGTCACCTCCACTCCGCGTCACCTTGGTCCTGGATGAAGATAGAAGAGGTCACCCCGCAGGATGAAGATATCGCCGCCTGGAAGAAGACCTTCTCCATCGGACTTCAGAAATGGTGAGTACCTATTTGGGGGTTAGACTTAGGTTTTATTTTTATTTTTTTGGGTGTTTGTTTTTTTTTAGATTAGGACTTTGTTATTTTAATGGGCACAAAAGAGCTAAATGCCCTTTTAAGGGCAATGCCCATACAAATGCCCTTTTAAGGGCAATGGGTAGCTTAGTTTTTTTTAAGTGTTAGATTTTTATTATTTTGGGGGGGTTTACTGTTAGGGGTTAATTTTTATTTTTAGGTAAAAGAGCTTATTGCTTTAGGGCAATGCCCTACAAAGGCACTTTTAAGGGATATTGGTAGTTTAGTCTTAGATTAGGGGGAGTTTTTATTTTGCGGGGGCTTTTATTTTTATTGTGGTATTAGATTAGGTTTATTTTTTTTTATTTTTGATAATTTGGTTTATTTTTTCTGTAGTTTTAGACTTTTTTATTTTTTGTAATTTTAGATTTAATTATTGTAATTTAACCTTAGGTTTCATTTTTAAATTACTGTTAGGATTTTTTATTTTAAATGTAATTTAGGATTTTTTAAATGTATGTAATGGGGGTTAATTTAGGGAGTGTTAGGTTAGGGGGCTTAGTGATTAGTTATTTGAGTTGTGGGGGAATAGCGGATTAGGGGTTAATATTTTAAATAGGTGGAATGCGATGTGGGGGCATGGCGGATTAGGGGTTAATAGGTGGAATGCAATGTGGGGTCATGGTGGATTAGGGGTTAATAGTTTAAATAGGTAGAATGTGATGTGGGTGCATGGCGGATTAGGGGTTAATAGTTTAAATAGGTAGAATGATAGATTGCGTTTTGGGGGCATGGCAGTTTAGATGTTAATAACTTTAATAGATACTTTGCAATATGGGGGTTGGCAGATTAGGGGTTAATACATGTATTAGTTTTTGTGGTGGGGGTTTGCGGTTGAGAGGTAGATATTGTGCATGCATTAGGTGTTTGATTTTAACAGCGAGCAACATGGAACAAATACGCGCCGCACTTGTATGAGGCGCTGTATATGCGATTGAGTGTAGTGTAAGGTTGGGTAACCATAGTAACCTATTAATGTTTTAGAAAAATGGCATCGGGTGGAAGCGTTAACACAACGCTAGCTTACACGAAAAGAGCGACTGTACGCAAAGCGGAAACAATTTCAATGGAAACCTGGTACTAAAATGTAGTCGTAAATTACTATTAACTGTCGGCCGCTTTGGTAGCTTATGGCTCCATTTTTAACGGCTCAATGGAAGAGAGCTCTTAGTTAAGGTCGTGAGCTGACCAGTATTTATAATAGGCAGAGACAGATGCCCTCTATTGAGGGTGCCTTTAGGCACGTGCCTACTCTGCCTTATTATAAATCCAGCCCTGCCAATTGCGCTAGAGCAGGGAATGTCAATCAACTTTAACAATCAAATGTCAGAGTGATTGATCTTGCCACCTCTGAAGCCTCTTGTATTTTAAGTTGGACAATCCAGATGTTACAATAGATATAAATATTGTCTGTCAATTGAGCTTATGACATCAATTAATTGAGTACAGAAGGGATTGGAGTACTGGTTAAATTATCTATGAATTGTGCCATGATGGAAAAATATTAACTTATGCATTTAGCAGTAGGAGTGGAATCTAGGTTGCAGTACTTGCAAAAATGATAATATTTGCTATAGCACCAATGTGAGATTACACATCTCATAAAAGTGGTGCTTAATATGTACACTGCTAAAAGGAGGCAGAGGATTTCTTCATTTAGCTACATGTAACTGTTTCAATGGCACCAGCTATATTATTTATACATCCCACCCTAACAGTTGTTTTGTGAATATCTAATTACAGTTCTATACAGTAATTCTGCTGCTTGACATCACAAGCCAAATTAACTTTATTGCAGGGTTATCGACTCAACAGACTTGCATCTCTTTAATTCTCCGGCTAATAGCATACATAAAGCCAGTCTACAGAAATATGGGTTACTTCACATTGGACTTAAAGAATTGGAGGGAATACAGTGTTTGTTTTTTACTCTTACAAGGCCAAGACATTTGAAAACATACACACACACTCGCACACACTCACACACACACTCTCACACACACTCTTGCATACACAAACACACACACACACAAACACACACTCTCTCTCTAGCTGGGAACTTTGGAGTTCAATAAATTTCCCCCTACACCTCAAATCCCTATTGTGTGGTATGGCTATATCGCTGAAAATTGGCCTTTGCGAGCGGAATATTCAGCTCACCTGTATTACAAGTTGTGGCGGTACAGCTATACCGGTAGCGTTTTAGCCTTTACCGCAACAATCCATTCTGCACTCAAAAAATGGGTTTTGAGTGTGGAATATTCAGCTCATCCATCTTACAGGTTGTGCGGTCAGGCTATTCCGCTAGCTTTATAGCTTATACCGTAATGATCCATTCCTCAATCAAAGTCCAGTAGTTATGGATTTAGCGAAAAAAAAAAGTTTCACAAAACTCATAACAAAAATGTTACAAAGTACTGTACACTAACACCCATAAACTACCTGTTAACCCCTAAACTGCCACCCCTCTGCATAGAAAATACTATAATAAACCTATTAATCCCTAATCCGTCACCCACCCTCATCACTAACACTAAATAAACCGATTAACCCCTAACCTGTCGCACACCTGAATTGCTAACATTAAATAAACCTATTAACTCAAAAATCGCTGACACCCTACTTTGCGACTCTATAAATAAACCTATTATCCCCTAAACCACCGCCCCCCCCCACATTGTTACTACTAAAATAAACCTATTAACCCCTAAACCACCAAACCCCCACATCGCAACACACTAAACTGTTAACCTCTAAATCTAACACCCGCTAACTTTAAATTAAACTTACACTATAACTACCTTAAAATAAATAAAAACTTACCTGTGAAATAAAAAAAAACTAAGCTTAAACTATAAACAAAACTAACATTACTATTTAAATAAAATTAAATATACCAAAAATAAAAAACCTAAATTACAAAATTATAAAATCCTAACACTAAGAAATAAAATAAAGACCTAACATTACAAAAAAAAACAACTCTAAAATTATGAAAAATAAAAAAAAATCTAAGATTACAGAAATTAATAAAGGAAATAAACCAAAATAAAAAAATTAAACCTAATCTAATACAACTATAAAAAAGCCACCCCAAAATAAAAACACACCCCAATCTTACACTAAACTACCAATAGCCCTTTAAAGGACTTTTTGTAGGGCATTGCCCTAAGTTTAACAGCCCTTTTACATAAAAAATACAAATTACACCCTAACACTACAAACCCCCAACCCTAACTCTAAAAAAAAAAACTAAAGGGACATTCGTATGGGACCTTATAAGGTCAATCAGCTGTTTAGTTCCCATTAAAAAATAAAAAAGCCCAAATCTTAACCCCCCCCCTCCAAAAAAACAAAAAACACTAACACCAAAACATGTACTCACCATTCCTGCGAAGATCTTATTCCAGGGCAGCACCATCTTCATCCCTGTGGTGTGGAAGTGAAGTGTCCTTTTCATGCGATCTTCCACCGCACACTGAAGATTAAATGCAAGGTACCCATTTTATATTGGGGTACCTTGCATTCCTATTGACTGAAATATTCAAATCAGCCAATTGGATGAGAGCTGCTTAAATCCTTTTGACTGTTCGAAGAGGATCCTCCACGCTGGATGCGTGCATGGCCACCGTTCCAGCTCTGTTCCGCACCGCATTTTCTCTACATCACCGGGATGAAGAAAGAAGATGGCCCCGGGCTGGATGAAGATGGCTCCGCCTGGAAGAAGACCTTCACTGCCGGACTTCAGGAATGGTGAGTACCTATTTCAGGGTTAGTTAGGGTTTTTTTTAATATATTTTTTTGGATGTATTTTTTTTTTCATTCAGGCTTTTTTTGTTTTTTAATGGGCATGGAAGAGCTAATTGCCCTTTTAAGGGCAATGCCCATACAAATTTCCCTTTAGGGGCAATGGGTATCTTAGTTTTTTTTTAGAGTAAGGTCTTTTTTATTTTGGGAGGTTGGCTGGGTGGGGGGTTTTACTTTTAGGGGGTACTTAGTATTTTTTTTAAGTAAAAGAGGACTATTGGTAGTTTTATTGTTAGATTAGGGGATGTTTTTATTTTGGAGTGGCTTTTTTGTTTTTATAGGGGAATTAGATTAGTTTTTTTTATTTTGGATAAATTAGTTTATTATTTTTTGTAATCTTAGAATTTTTTTTATTTTTCGTATTTTTAGACTTATTTTTTGTAATGTTATTTTTTGTGTTTTTTTTCATAGTGTTATGATTTTTTAATTTTATAATTTAGGTTTTTTATTTTTGGTATATATTTTATTTTAAAAATAGTAATGTTAGGTTTATTTATAGTTTAGGCTTAGTTTTTTTTATTTCACTGGTAAGTTTTTATTTATTTGAAGGTAGTTATATTGTAACAAATTTAAAGTTAGCAGGGGTTAATAGTTCAATTTAGTTTGTCACAATGTGGGGGGGGGGTCGGTAGTTTAGGGGTTAATAGGTTTAGTTTAGTATTTGCGATGCGGGGGGTTGCGGATTATGGGTTAATAGCTTTATTTAGGTGTTAACAATGCGGGTGGGAGGCAGATGAGGGGTTAATATCTTTATTTAGTGTTGGCGATGTCGGGGGCGGCGGATTATGGGTATTTAGACTAGGGGGGTCAATTTATCAAGCTCCATACTGACCGCTGCTCCGTAACCTGTCTGCCTGCTCCAGTGGCGTAGCGTGGGTTGTCAGCGCCCAGGGCAAGGCAAGTATTGCGCCCCCCAACCCCATTTTAGATATGCTGCTTCTTCTTACATTTAGGACAAACCAAGCAAAGACCCAAGCCTGGTAGATCACATAAAGCAAGGGACACTGTCTCCTCTCCCACAAAATGCTCCCTTAACCATCTTTACTGGATAACTAACAGTTATTGCTGATGATACCCATATCCCCAAAATATGTCCCTTGTCATAAGCAGCTGCTAATCAGTAGCGCCTTACAAATAAAGCCATGAAAATAATATATTGGCAATACAAGAGGCAGTGGGTGAAACCTGCACGCATTATGTGCTATCCCCCTGTGATCAAACCCTGTCTGCAGCTCTCCAGAGCTGGGCAAATATATACAATATTAAATTTTAAGATTTATTCTCGTTTTACATATGGGGAAAGCCCCCTTAACCCCCATCTGGTGGTGACATGTCCTGAGCTGTAAAACTTCATGGTACAAATACTGCAGACCCACCCCCACATTTCAGCAACCCATATTGTATATGTGGTGCAATAGGTTTTTGGTAAGTCGTTAAAAAGAGGAAAAGGGGACACACAGGTTGGCAGCTGTTACATAAGGTTGTCCCTGCTGGGCAGACTGTCTTTTGGGTGCCAATGACATATAAAAGTGGGGTATATATTCTACCTTAATAAATATAACAATTGTAAGTAATCAATATAAAAGGGGCATGGGATAGACAACCCAGCATTACATACATATATGGGGGGAGGGTGTATGGTATGTAGGGGGGTGCTGTTAAATTTATTTACTAACACAAATTATAGTTATTTTTTTTTTACTTTAAATGCAGTAAGAGTGGATTTAATGTAAATGAAAAAGGCAATGAGCACCCAAACACTAAAAATCGGTAAAAGTCCACACCTCTAGATATAGATTCAAGATGGTGAATTCATAGGACTTCTTTGATAGGAGACAAACACATTGAAATGCCTGGTGAGCAGCACAATCCTGGTGCCAGACAGCACACAAATCCCTAAATCTACTTCTGCCCTAGGAAGATCATGGAGGGGAAAAATCAAATACAGGAAACAAGGTCTCATTTTTGTCAACTGTCACAAATATACTTTTTTTTGTGCAAGGACAAGATGGCGTAAGTTGTAATCAGAATCCGGTCAAACATGAAAGTATGGTCTCTGATCACCCCACCATCCTACTAACTAGGTAACTGGGGTTAACAGAAAGGCAGAGCCCAGCCATGCTGCCACCAGTGCCACGGGTTTGAAAGAGATTTATTGCACTTTTTAAGGATTCCTCCCCCCACCTCTGCTTAGAGATCCTTAAAAAGTGCCCCAGGCAATGCATGGCATTATGGCTCTGGGTCCTTTGTTGGAAGGGAACTTACTTGTTGGGTAATAATAGAACCGTAATTAAGCTGCATTTTGCGTGTTGCTAGTATCAGGCAAAAACAGGGCTATAAGTAAGTCTGGTCCTGACACCTTACCTTAGTCGCGGCATCACCACATTCCTGACGGGTCGCAGAACACAGCTGGGGGCCTGTCAGAATTTTTAGCCTCCCTTCTTCCCTTTGCTAAGTTGAGGCTGAAAGCGCCCCCCAGAATTATGCGCCCGGGGCAACCGCCCCTGTTGCCCCCCCCACGCTACGCCACTGGCCTGCTCTGAGGTGGTGGACAGAAATTAACCCGATCGAATACGATCAGGTTGATAGCAGCCGATTTGGCCATGAATCTGCAGGAGGGGCATTGCACCATCGCTACATTGTATAATGTCTGCTCGCACCTTAATAAATTGACCCCTATGGGTTTATGTTAGGGTGTTAGATTTAAACAAAACGTTCTTGTCTCCATAGACATCAATGGGGAATGCAATCACAGATGTTAGTTTTTTTCTAACACTTTTTCTCCATTGATGTCTATGGGGGAAAACATGCACAAGCAAGTCAAGTCAGGACTTGGCTTTTGTGCGGTATGCAGCTTAACACACCATATTGCACAAACTTGTAATGGCAGCACTATGGAGAGTACTGTACCGCTAAATTGTTAGCGTTATTTTATTCACCGGGTTTAGCGCACAACTTGTGATCTAGGTGACTGTTATTAAAAGCGTTTGTGCTCAGTTAATTCATATGTTAAAAAAAAACTCATTAGACAATCATATATCACTATTGCGCTGCGGAATCTGTTGGCGCTCTACAAATAACCGATAATAATAATCACTATTGCTCTTTCGCTGTTCATCTCATTTTTTTAATGCATGTTGCTAATAGTTTACGTGCGTCTAACCAGATTTCCCAGTTATATTGTATCTATATAAAATCTAAATGTTTGGCAGTTCTTCAGATACAATGGAAGGCAAAACAAAAAAAAAAGGGTTGCAGCTCATTACTATGTAATGTGTTTTAGCCCTATATAACCCCAATGTTATTTTTTTCTTGTATGCAGAGAGATTAATTCAAATTTCCATAAATAACCTTAATACTATATTCAAAATAACTGTGCTCTGATGCTTTTTTCACACAACAGTAACTCAAACTTAAAATATAAATCAAGCTATAAAAAGTTCCCGAGGTTGGTGCCAAATCAACAAAAATTACCTTGACAGCTGGTAGGATACACATGTTATTTGGCAGGGAAATGCCAAACCCTGCACTCATCTACAGCAGGAACAGCTTGTGCAGCAGCAGTGAACAAATACGCTGCCCAATTCTTTACACACATAACAGGCAGTACATTGGTAACAACAGCGCCAGCGCCACCCCTACATCTTTCATCCTCTTTATACCCAAACACAAACAAATAACATTTATAGTTGTGTAATTGTGGTGGGAAAAAGTCTACCAGCTGGAAATAAAATAGCCATTAAGTGTTCTTAAATTTCCATTACAGGATTAGTCACTCTATGGTTTCTTTACCCCTTTACCTGTATTATAATAAACTGTCAGAGCTTGTTGCTAAGCTAAAAATAACAACACAAGATAGAGGAAATAGGTTTACAAGCTGAATAATGAGCATGGAAAACATTTTATGCAAATTTCTAGGTGTATTCTTCCAAGTACACTAATGGTTGCACCCTATATATTATCCCTTTACACCATGGTGATCAATCATAATAGAAAATGATCAATTAGCAATTAGATCGCTCAGTGTGTCCTAATAAACCCATTTGAAATCTTGGGTTTTACTGTAAAAAAAAAAATACTTGAAGCTTTAGAACCTGGTAGCTTCATTAGTTTCATGTCTGTATGATTTATATATATATATTTACATATTTACATATTTCTAAAGATACTTCTATTGGTTGGATTTATTATATTCAAGTTGCATAATGCTCAGTCCTAACCACCAGCCCCCTTACCTACATTTTCAAACAACAAAAGTAAAAACAATGCTGAAAAGGTAACATGTTTGTATAATGAGTGTAACACGGCATAGCAGCCATACAGCTAATATTTGCTTCTCTATAGCTAATTGTTCCCACAACTGATAATTAACTTTTAGATAAATCTAATCTATGATATGTATATAAGATTATACTAGCTCTTTAACTGGAGGATATCAGTCTTCATTATGTGCAGTAATTTCTAAATGTTATACCCAAGAACACATTCACTACTCAACAAACCTTGCTTTTATTTAAACATCAATACATATTGGGCTAGATTACAAGTGGCAAGATAACTTTTACTTTTTCTCACATGCTAACTTTTAATGCGGGTTGGTTAGTGCGACTTCAGACATTGCAACTACATTAGCTTCTTCTCTGTTCAATGGGGCATGCTTTAAAAAAACAAAACAACTAATACTTATTGCTCACATGCTAGCCCGATACCGCATTATACTTACTGAGCTAAAGCCAAAGGTAGTTATGAATTCTTTACATTCCAATGTTCTTCACATGGAAGAAAATGTTCTTTTTATTTTATATACTGTGTATATATATATATATATATATATATATATTCCATAGAATTTAAACAGTATGCTCCGCCTTCAAAAAACTTTGTTTATCAGTGTGACTAAGCCATTCAGGTGAAATATTAAACAAAAATAACTATTTACATTGCTTTGCTATTTTAAACAGAAAATAATAATAGTAAAATAACACACTTCATTAGTTGAAACTCTAATGTTATTAGTTCATATACCGCGGAGTCATTGACAAATTCAAATACACTTTTGTAATGTGGCACAAACTTACTTCTTTGAGTTATTCTACATTGTGATCATAGATACTTAAATTATTACCAGATTAATTTTCCTATGTTTATACTTCAGTCTCCTAAAAAAGAACCAAAATTTAATTCTTCATTTAAACCCTCTGGTTTTAGACTTTTAAGATTAAAGATCCATTTACTCTCTTTGCATAGTAAGATCTGATCTAAGTTGCCTCCTCTGCCCTTCAGATCCACCATTTCTAAACCTCTGAATTTTTAAAGTTTTTTATTACTGTCATGAAATTCGGCAAAGTGACGAGCCACACTGCTAGTTTTAGTGCATTTATTTTTAATGTCCCTTTTATGTTCTTTTATTCTTTCTTTGAGCTCCCTATAGGTTTTACCTATATAGTACCGGGGACAACTGCAGGAGACCATATAGATGACTCCTTCACTTTTACAGGTTATATGTCCCTTCACCGTATGGAAGGAACCAAATCTGTCACAAAAGTTCTTGCCTGTAAGCATATTGTTGCAAACTGAACAATGGGAACATTTAAAATTGCCATTTTTCTTGTTAGTTAACCAATTTCCTGTGTTTTTATTTTCGAAGTGGCTCTGAACCAGAAAATCTTTTAAATTTGGTGCTCTTTTTGGGGTCATTAATGGAGAGTCACCTACAAATTTCCCAATTGATTTATCAATCCATAATATATGCCAATGTTTGCTTAGGATTGAACGAATTTCTTGCCATTTTTGGTTGTAAGTCCCTATAAATCGAACTAGTGATTTGTTTGATTTATCTTCCAATTTTTCATATAGCAGGTCTTCCCTATTTTTATTCTTAGTCTTGTTGAAGGCTTTCCTTAAACATTGTTGTGTATAACCTCTTGCTTTGAATCTCTTATTTAAAGCCTTAGCCTCAATCTTAAATTGGTCACTATCTGAGCAATTTCTTTTGTGTCTCAGAAATTGACCATAGGGTATATTCTGTATAAGTTTTTTTGGATGATGACTGTCAAATGACAATAGGGCATTCCCTGCAGTATCTTTGCAAAATGTAGCTGTTTTTAGACAGTTATTATCGTTAATAATTCGTAAGTCTAAAAAGGTAATCTCATTCTTACTATAACTGTAAGTGAATTTTAAGTTCCATTCATTGTTATTTAACTTTTGCATGAATTCTATGAGTTCCATCTCAGTGTCCTCCCATAAGAGGAACACGTCATCGATGAATCTCAGCCATAGAGAGATAGAGTCATTTATTTCTGCGCTATTCAGTATATGTTCAAACTCCCATTTACCTAGGTAGAGGCAAGCAAATGTAGGGGCACAAGTCCCCATTGCAGTTCCTAAGTTCTGTTGATAACATTTGTTATCAAAAAGAAAATAGTTGTGTTTTAAAATAAAAGATAGAAGTTCCAAAACAAAATTAGTGTGCTTGTCATAATCTGAACCTCTCTGAATTAGAAAATATTTGATTGCCTCTACCCCTTTATCATGGGGAATACTTGAATAAAGCGCTTCGACATCTATCGCAACCAATAGGGTATTTGTGGTGACAGTTATGTCATTGAGTTTTTTCAGTACATCTAATGTGTCTTTTATGTATGAGTGGAGATTTAATAAGTTTGGTCTAAGGCAAAAGTGCACATATTGTGAAATTTTCTCAGTTAATGAGCCTCTGCCCGATATAATGGGGCGACCTGGAGGTGGCAACTTGTTCTTATGAAATTTTGGCAGGCTGTAAAAGGTGGCAGTTTTTGGGAACTTCACAAATAGGAAATCAAATTCTCTCTGGTTAATAACCCCTTCCTTTATATATATAGGAATGTGTTTTTTATGTGTTTGGTGAACATTTTCTTTTCACTCTTACTCTATGCTAATCCATTGAGCACAATTTTTGTTTACAATCGAACACAACCATTTACTTTCAACTTGCAATATGTGCACTTCTCAGCAAGGTTGTAATATTGCTTATTGCGTCCTACGCTAACATAAGCGCGCCAATTGTAATCAAGCCCATAGTCATTAACAGTTGATTTGTCTCTAGAGTAGTATTTTTTAAAGCTGTTACATTAGTTTTGTTCAGCAATGTTTAGCTCACAGGTTTCAGACTGAGATATTTTAAGTATCCATCCATAAGTTAATTAAACATTAAACAAACTAACACTAACAAACCACCTGCAATATATAAGACCACGGCAAGTACTTTACCAAAAATGTTCCTCCTCAGAATCTCTAGGTATGCCCCCTGCTAATCTTGATAGGAAGTGCCCACTACCATATAAAATTTCCTAACCTACTATATCCAGGGCAAGCACCCCACCACAGCTACGACAACAACTACCTCATAACTCTCTTGCTACAGGAAAAAATATGCCCTCCTTATCCATTCAGATGTTTAAATACCCAGCTTACGTCCAACCCCTGGAAATCTCACTGAACCTCCAGTTAGTCTTAAATAAAAATATTTTAATGGGACATTACATTTAAAATAAATGCATAAATCTTTAATTATGCTTATAAATATGTGATGTACTTAATTTTTCCAATTTTTTTTGTAATTTAATTTGTAATTTGTAACACAACTTCCAGAGAAACTGGATTGCCCCCTGCAGAATTCCGATCCCTGATCTTGCTACATACAACACAGTAATAGCATAACCAGTACAGAACTCATTTACAGATATCCCTGGAACAAATGGGATCATTATAGTCATGATAAATATGATATAGAGGCTTTTGAGGGGTATATATTTGGAATGCTCCGAGAAAGCAAAATTTGTTAACAAAATAGTTTTAAATGCTCATAAAACATTTGAAAATATTTTGCGACGCAGTGCTAGACTTCTAATTTATATTATGCATGTATATACAAAATTACTCTATTACTCTGTAACTGAAAAAGATAAACAGAAGCGCACCTGAGACTCACATGAAACATTAAAATAATTTATTACATAAATGGCCCCTTAAGGCGGACAGACACTCACAAGATAAAAGGTGACATCAAATGAGAGGACTCGATTTGTAGTAGGATACAGACTTACCGGATCCCGCATCGACTTTGGACCTCAGACGGTACACAGGAGTTCGACTCCTGATCACTTTTTTACATGTTTGATGTCACCTTTTATTTTGTAAGTGTCTGTCCACCTTAGGGGGGCATTTAAGTAAAAAATATTTTACTGATATCATCCTGTGGTATTTTGTGATAGCCCACACTCAAAATCTTTGGTGGGAAGGTATAATCCACACCCAGAGACCACAAAGTGAGGAGTCAGAACTTCGCCTCCCCCACTGCAAAGCCAGCGCATACAAGAGCTGCAGTGCGGCCCACAATCTCGGTCGCAGCTCTGAATTCACCATGAAGCAGAGCCGGAGGGATAAGAACTAACTGGGGAGGTGAAACTTGGAAGGGAAAAAAAAACAGGCTGGGCTAAATCAATGCAGGGAACACCACCATAAGACTGACTGAATACCGCAGGCCCACACTAGGCCTCCCCACACTCCACGTGACCCGCATAAAGCAAGGCCCCTCGCCTGTAACCTGCAAAGATAACGAGATCAGATCTTAGGACTGGAAAACAGAGGGGGGAGACTTTAATCATCCCTAACACTAGATAGTACAGGTCATCAGCAATTAGGCCCTGTGAAGAAAAAAATTGAGAAAACTGCATATTCTGCAGCACGTGGCAGGAGTGAGAGGATACATAGCGGTGTTGTACAACAGTTCAAGACCTGCTTCGTGTCAACACCTATATACCTCTTGTTTATTCCTGTTAAAGGTCCTTTAATCATCATAAAATACTGGGACAATCACATATAAACAAAGCTAAGTAATATCCAGTCAAGTCGAGTGGTGCAAATAATGATGGTGTGAGGAACATGGGGTCCTCCTCTAGCCCCCCCCCCCCCAGGTTTCATTCTTCAGCTTAACCTAAATGCAATAGCAATTTTACTGAAACTGCAGGATATCAATAATCTACCCTCTCATCAGAACCTGCGCCTAAGCGCATGATATCTGCATGCAAAAATACTACACAATGATGCTTTAAGATCTGTATTCAAAATCTTCTCTACAAGACTAACAACAGTTGAACAAAAGGTAGCGGACACTGACACAACAAAGGGAATCAACCGCCAACATTGTTCAATTACAGAGGCAAAACAAAGTTCTCCAAGACAAGCTAGACGACCTGGAAAACAGATCCAGGAGAAACAACATTAGAGTGGTTGGCCTACCTGAATCAGTTCAAGGCTCTGCCTTGATAGACTTTGCGGAAAAAATCTTACCAAGTCTGCTACACGCATTTGAGACACATATTCCTTGTGTGGTGGAGAGGGCCCACAGAATGGGAACCTTACAACAGAGGTCTAGACAAATTATGATCAAGTACCTAAATTTCAAAGATAAAGCCATACTATTGAAGCATACAGACAGGCGCTGGAGTTGATGTATGAGGGGAAAAGGATTCACTTGTTCCAGGACTACTCAGCTGAAGTGGCCAAGAAGCATAGATAATTCTCGCTATACTGTAAAGAGCTCTTGGAGAGAGGGGAATCGGTACCGCTTATGTACCCAGCAAGATTAAAGATTCAAACTTTGCAAGGATCAAAATTCTTTGACTCAACCAAACACCTTCAAGTCTATCTACGAACACAGAATCTACGGAGCAACAGCCAGAGAGTTGAGGATCAAATTGAAGAAATGGACTCTTGAATGCTGAAAGCAATAATTGACTTGCTATATCCTGCCCTGGTCATAGACCAACCACAGATATTTATATACTCAGAAGGCTGAAGTACTTGTTCTTTTTCTAAAGTTCATTGTGTCTTGACACAATGACATTAATATATCCTTTTTAAAAAGGGGGGGAGGGGGGATGGGATCTTCTTGCACTGTTATTAAAGTTGATACGCATTTATTGTTATTGTATTGCACTATTTTGAATTGTTCATTCTAACTGTGTTACACTGTTTCTACATTACTAGGAATTTGTTCACGAATAACCAAATTGTCTACTCATTTCATTTGTGGAAACCCCAGGGTGCCTAACCGTAAGTACTGATTCGTCTCAACACAAAACATAGAGACCTTGCATAGGCTAACCAAAACACCTACATTCCACCTGGCATACGTATATACTAGCATACTTGGTTACCATACACCAAATCTAGCATGGGGACACGTATCATATCCTGGAACATGGGGGGAATCACATCACCCATAAAGAGGAAAACCATATTGAAATACCTTAACTCAAAAAAGGCTGATATTGCCATACTAGAGGAAACCCATCTAAAACCCAGTGAACACCAAAAATTAAAGCAAAGTTGGGTAGGGGAGGTAATTTACACCCATTATGAAAGCAAGAGGGCGTCGTCTTTCTCTTTAGGAAAAATCTTAAATAGAAAGTAATTCAAACCATTCTGGACTCGGAGGGTCGTTATGTACTACTTAAACTAATGCTAAATGAATGCCCTCTGATCCTAGGCGGAATATACGGGCCACATACGCACAAAAGTGAGGTCTGGAGCTCCCTTAGAACACGCCTCTTATGCATGGCGGATGCCCCACTGATATTAGGGGGGACTTCAACATAGCACCACAAACACTGTCAGATAGATACAGAAACCTTAACCTACTGCATGCTAAACATAGTAAAAGCCCTAATACAAAACAAGAATCTCTAATACTAACTAAATTCAGCAATGCTCTCTCTGTAGCAGACATCTGGAGAGATAGAAACCCAGAAGCTAGGGACTATACCTGTATTACTCCTGCCAAGGACACCTTATCACGCATTGATCTCTTCCTCACTTCTCACACTTTGAATCCCAAAATCACAGCGCAAAATTGAAAACCCAGTCATTTCGGACCATGCCCTGATTACAATCAAAATTACGTTAGGCCCAGTAAGAACCTTTTACAACTCCTGGTCCTTCCCTAAATATCTATTTCATGACATCAACCTTAAAAAGCATTTGATAGGAGAATGGTTCATTTACAAGTCACTAAATAAACAACACACCAACAAGCCCCTACTATTTTGGAAAACTAGTAAAGCAGTTCTCAGGGGGTCATAACCTCATACACAATAAAAAGAAAAAAGAAAAATATCTACGCAATCCCACAGACTATAATAGAAACAAATACAAACATAATAAAACACACAGAGATACCTACTTGACACAGAACACAGCCAGGGATTTGATAGTGTCCCATGCTAGGTTTTACCGACATGGCAACAAAGCGGGAAGGCTATTAGCCAGACTCACCAAATTAACTAAAAACACCAATATAATAACGGCTATCAAAAATAACAGTGGAGTCTGTACTGACACTGCTGGAGTTCAACAAACATTTCAACAGTATTTTTCAGAACTATACAAAATACAGGATATAGAACCTACAGATAGTTCTGTATTCTGGCGCTCCAATAAAGTACCATCCCTGACACTGGAACAACAACAAACACTAACTGCCCCAATAGAGTCACAAGAGATACTCAAAGTTATAGGAGATCTCCCTCTTGAAAAAGCCCCGGGACCCGATGGACTCCCGAGTGAGTTTTATAAAATATTAAAAAAAACGAGGTGACAGATAAGCTTACGAGCCTATTTAATGCTATTATGACAGGAGATATTAAACTATTCCAAAGATTCACAGAAGCCAATATTTGCCAAATCCCAAAACCAGGTAGAGATCCCCTAGAGTCAGCATCGTACCACCCAATATCATTAATGAATTCCGATTATAAAATCTTTACAAAAATCCTTGCCAACAGATTAGCTCTTGTACTCCCCTGTTTGATTCACAAACACCAAACAGGATTTTTTAAGGGTAGAACAGCGGTCACGAACATTCAAACCCTACAATTTATTTTAAACCATTATTGGCACCATAGAGAATCAGGAAAAACACGAGACGGTAGGGAGGCCTGTGTTCTATTAGTAGATGCTGAAAAAGCCTTCGACAAAGTGCTCTAGAATCATCTATTTCTCACCCTCAAACAATTCGGGATCACAGGCAGCTTCTTAGAAGCACTCCAATCTATATACTTGTCACCACAATCCGTGAACCTAATTAATGGAGTCCCATCCCAGCCCTTTGCCTTGGAAAGAGTTACAAGACAGGGGCGCCCACTTTCCCCACTCCTGTGTTGACCTTGCCCTAGAACCCCTGGCCATCAAAATCAGAACAGAAACAGAGGGACTTACACTGGGAAGACAGACAATACACATATTCCTGTGGATGACATGGTCCTGTATATACACAACACAGAATAAAATCTACCAAAAATCATGAACATCATAGCTGAATTTGGCCAAATTTCAGGTTACACAGTTAACACCGATAAAACAGAAATAATTTGGCTAACTCCACATACAAAAGCATCAGACTTAAAGTACAACTTTAAAATAGTCGCTAATTCTTTTAAATATCTAGGAATCAAACTTTCTGTAGACCCTAATAAATGGTACGATGTCAATTACACACCACTGAAATGAGAGATGCAAGATCTAACATCCCATTGGGCAAGGCTCCCTCTCACTATATCGGGCAGAATAGGTTTGGTTAAAATGATCCTATTCCCAAAACTCCTATACCTTCTCCAAATGATACCTCAAACCTTATGTAAAGTGGATCTGAAATACTGGCACACACTAATACTCTCCTTTGGGCCAACAAAAAACACAGAATCAAGTCAAATAGAATGATGAGCTCCATTGAGTCAGGAGGTTTAGCAGTACCAAATTTACGCCTAGATTTAGAGTTCTGCGGCCAAAGGGGTGCGTTAGCTACGCATGCTTTTTTTCCCACGCACCTTTTAAATACCGCTGGTATTTAGAGTTCACAGAATGGCTGGGTTTTCAGTGCGTTAGGCTCCAAAAAGGGAGCGTAGAGCATAATTTAACGCCACTGCAACTCTAGATACCAGCGGTGCTTATGGAAGCGGCCAGCTTCAAAAACGTGCTCGTGCACGATATCCCCATAGAAAACAATGGGGCTGTTTGAGCTGAAAAAAAACCTAACACCTGCAAAAAAGCCGCGTTCAGCTCCTAACGCAGCCCCATTGTTTTCTATGGGGAAACACTTCCTACGTCTGCACCTAACACTCTAACATGAACCCCGATTCTAAACACCCCTAACCTTAAACTTATTAACCCCTAATCTGCCGCCCCCGCTATCGCTGACCCCTGCATATTATTATTAACCCCTAATCTGCAGCTCCGTAAACCGCCGCTACTTACATTATCCCTATGTACCCCTAATCTGCTGCCCCTAACACCGCCGACCCCTATATTATATTTATTAACCCCTAATCTGCCCCCCACAACATCGCCTCCACCTGCCTACACTTATTAACCCCTAATCTGCCGACCGGACTGCACCGCTATTATAATAAAGTTATTAACCCCTAATCCGCCTCACTCCCGCCTCAATAACCCTATAATAAATAGTATTAACCCCGAATCTGCCCTCCCTAACATCACCGACACCTAGCTTCAATTATTAACCCCTAATCTGCCGACCAAATCTCGCTGCTACTGTAATAAATGGATTAACCCCTAAAGCTAAGTCTAACCCTAACACTAGCACCCCCCTAAATTAAATATAATTTAAATCTAAAAAAATAAATTAACTCTTATTAAATAAATTATTCCTATTTAAAGCTAAATACTTACCTGTAAAATAAACCCTAATATAGCTACAATATAAATTATAATTATATTATAGCTATTTTAGGATTTATATTTATTTTACAGGTAACTTTGTATTTATTTTAACCAGGTACAATAGCTATTAAATAGTTAAGAACTATTTAATAACTAAAATAGTTAAAATAATTACAAAATTACCTGTAAAATAAATCCTAACCTAAGTTACAATTAAACCTAAAACTACACTATCAATAAATAAATTAAATAAAATACCTCCAATTACCTACAATTAAACCTAACACTACACTGTCAATACATTAATTAAATACAATACCTACAAATAACTACAATTAAATAAACTAACTAAAGTACAAAAAATAAAAAAGAACTAAGTTACAAAAAATAAAAAAATATTTACAAACATTAGAAAAATATTACAACAATTTTAAACTAATTACACCTACTCTAAGCCCCCTAATAAAATAACAAAGACCCCCAAAATAAAAAAATGCCCTACCCTATTCTAAATTAAAAAAGTTCAAAGCTCTTTTACCTTACCAGCCCCTAAAAGGACATTTTGTGGGGCATGCCCCAAAGAATTCAGCTCTTTTGCCTGTAAAAAAAACATACAATACCCCCCCCCCAACATTTACAACCCACCACCCACATACCCCTAATCTAACCCAAACCCCCCTTAAATAAACCTAACACTACCCCCCTGAAGATCTTCCTACCTTATCTTCATCTCACCGGGTAATCACACCGATCCGTCCTGGCTCCGAAATCTTCATCCAAGCCCAAGGGGGGGCTGGCGATCCATAATCCGGCGGCTGAAGAGGTCCAGAAGAGGCTCCAAAGTCTTCATCCTATCCGGGAAGAAGAGGCGATCCAGACCGGCAACCATCTTGATCCAAGCGGCATCTTCTATCTTCATCCAATGAGGAACGGCTCCATCGTGAAGACCTCCACCGCGGACTCATCTTCTTCCGTCGACTTCCCGACGAATGACGGTTCCTTTAAGGGACGTCATCCAAGATGGCGTCCCTCGAATTCCGATTGGCTGATAGGATTCTATCAGCCAATCGGAATTAAGGTAGGAAAATTCTGATTGGCTGGTGGAATCAGCCAATCAGAATCAAGTTCAATCTGATTGGCTGATCGGATCAGCCAATCGGATTGAACTTGATTCTGATTGGCTGATTCCATCAGCCAATCAGAATTTTCCTACCTTAATTCCGATTGGCTGATAGAATCCTATCAGCCAATCGGAATTCGAGGGACGCCATCTTGGATGACGTCCCTTAAAGGAACCGTCATTCTTCAGTTGGACGTCGTCGGAAGAAGATTGATCCGTGCTGGAGGTCTTCATGATGGAGCCGTTCCTCATCGGATGAAGATAGAAGATGCCGCTTGGATCAAGATGGTTGCCGGTCTGGATCGCCTCTTCTTCCCGGATAGGATGAAGACTTTGGAGCCTCTTCTGGACCTCTTCAGCCGCCGGATTATGGATCGCCAGCCCCCCCCTTGGGCTTGGATGAAGATTTCGGAGCCAGGACGGATCGGTGTGATTACCCGGCGAGGTGAAGATAAGGTAGGAAGATCTTCAGGGGGGTAGTGTTAGGTTTATTTAAGGGGGGGGTTTGGGTTAGATTAGGGGTATGTGGGTGGTGGGTTGTAATGTTGGGGGGATATTGTATGTTTTTTTTACAGGCAAAAGAGCTGAATTCTTTGGGGCATGCCCCACAAAAGGTCCTTTTAAGGGCTAGTAAGGTAAAAGAGCTATGAACTTTTTTAATTTAGAATAGGGTAGGGCATTTTTTTATTTTGGGGGTCTTTGTTATTTTATTAGGGGGCTTAGAGTAGGTGTAATTAGTTTAAAATTGTTGTAATATTTTTCTAATGTTTGTAAATATTTTTTTATTTTTTGTAACTTAGTTCTTTTTTATTTTTTGTACTTTAGTTAGTTTATTTAATTGTAGTTATTTGTAGGTATTGTATTTAATTAATGTATTGATAGTGTAGTGTTAGGTTTAATTGTAGGTAATTGGAGGTATTTTATTTAATTTATTTATTGATAGTGTAGTGTTAGGTTTAATTGTAACTTAGGTTAGGATTTATTTTACAGGTCATTTTGTAATTATTTTAACTATTTTAGCTATTGTACCTGGTTAAAATAAATACAAAGTTACCTGTAAAATAAATATAAATCCTAAAATAGCTATAATATAATTATAATTTATATTGTAGCTATATTAGGGTTTATTTTACAGGTAAGTATTTAGCTTTAAATAGGAATAATTTATTTAATAAGAGTTAATTTATTTCGTTAGATTTTAGGGAGGGCAGATTAGGGGTTAATACTATTTATTATAGGGTTATTGAGGCGGGAGTGAGGCGGATTAGGGGTTAATAACTTTATTATAGTAGCGTTGAGATCCGCTCTGCAGATTAGGGGTTAATAAGTGTAGGCAGGTGGAGGTGACGTTGAGGGGGGCAGATTAGGGGTTAATAAATATAATATAGGGGTCGGCGGTGTTAGGGGTAGCAGATTAGGGGTACATAAGGATAATGTAGGTGGCGGCGCTTTGCGGTCGTCAGATTAGGGGTTATTTATTGTAGGTAGCTGGCGGCGACGTTGTGGGGGGCAGGTTAGGGGTTAATAAATATAATATAGGGGTCGGCGGTGTTAGGGGCAGCAGATTAGGGGTACATAAGTATAACGTAGGTGGCGGTCGGCAGATTAGGGGTTAAAAAAATGTAATCGAGTGGCGGCGATGTGGGGGGGACCTCGGTTTAGGGTTACATAGGTAGTTTATGGGTGTTAGTGTACTTTAGAGCACAGTAGTTAAGAGCTTTATAAACCGGCGTTAGCCCAGAAAGCTCTTAACTACTGACTTTTTTCTGCGGCTGGAGTTTTGTCGTTAGATTTCTAACGCTCACTTCAGACACGACTCTAAATACCGGAGTTAGAAAGATCCCATTGAAAAGATAGGATACGCAATTGACGTAAGGAGATCTGCGGTATGGAAAAGTCGCGGCTGGAAAGTGAGCGTTAGACCCTTTCCTGACTGACTCCAAATACCGGCGGTAGCCCAAAACCAGCGTTAGGAGCCTCTAACGCTGGTTTTGACGGCTACCGCCCAACTCTAACACTAGGCCTTAGAGTTCTATAGTTGGGCAACCCAAGCAAAATATGTCTTGGATTGGCTACTGGGCAAAGATAATTTCACAATTCCAAACCTAGAGCAGCAAGTAGTTGAACCATGGTCATTAGCAATGCTACCACATCTAAAAGCAACAAAAGCAGACAAACTACTAGCATTCCCCAAATGCAACAACCCCTCTATGCATGGAGAAAAATATGTCACAAGTTAAAAATAAATCACAAATTCACCAAATTCCTTCCGTTACATGGAAACCCTAATTTCATACCGGGACTAACTACACAGACTTTTAAGGAATGGCACAGATTAGGCATAGACACAGTCACTAAACTCCTAGAAGGAAACGGACGAACAATCTGTACCTTTGCACACCTACAGACACAGTACGTCATCCCGCGTAAGCATCACTTTGCATACTTGCAGGTGAAACACTATATACAAACTATGCAAAAGATAGGGGACCTGCCTGACAGTAATAATGGTGTCTATCAACTATGCAACCTTTACACCCCTGGAATTAAATCAATATCTCCGATATATAAGTTGTTGTGAGTAATACCCTAAAACACATTAGTGAGAAATGGACAGCCATATTCAACACTGAAATTCAAACAAACATGGTTAAAGAGAGTATTCAGAAAGTAAGGAGGGCAACACTCTCTACTGATATTAGGGAGGCACACACCAAACTATTGGAATTGGCATAAATAACACCGAAACTGTACAGAAACTGGGATACTGAATCTAAAGGAAATTGCCTGAAATGTGCAAAACCAGCAGCAGATATACTGCATATGATGTGAACTTGTCCTAAATTGTACAAACTTTGGGGAATGACAAACCACTGGCTAAACAGTATAAGTAACACAACCCTTACCCTTACACCTCAGGCGATAATATTCCTTAATTTTCAAAATCTGAACAAAGAAACCATGAGATTTGTGCATAATGTCCTACTACAGGCCATAAAAACTATTCTTAAATACTAGTTGAGAGGCGACTCTCCTACTCTTGCTCAGCTGAAAAGAAAGATACATCAACAAATGCTATATGAACAAGCAGACACACTGGGAGACTTGCAAGGGAGAACCAACCACTGTATGACAAAATGGGAACCATATTTTCTCATACTCTATGAAGCCCAACTAACCCAAATACTATACCCACTTAGAAACGCAGAGTACATCCTTAATGCCCAACTGAGAGGAGAATGGCAACTTAACTTTGATACTTCTAGTAACTAAGCTAAGCTAACCCAAACTTAAAACCCCAGGTGGGGATAGAGGGCACCCTGGGGATCTGGATTTAGAGTTAAAGTATTTATGATATAAAATGAAAGACATGAGTGAGTACAAAATGTTTATAATTGACTTTCCAGAACCCAACAACCATGTGAATGTAATTTAATCTGTAAAGTTGAATCAATGGTTTGTAAGCAGGAGAATTCCGAACTTCAATTTATATTTCTGTAATATGTTTACTCACTGTATGTCTTTTACATAAATAAAGAATTAAAAAAAAAAATATTTCACTGTTTCACGCAGATGCGCTTTTGTTTATCTTTTTTTTTTTTTTAAAGTAATTTTTATTTGAATTTAAAAGTAACAAATAGCAAATGGAGTCGCACAGGGCCCATACACAAAGTCACAAAGTAAAAAAGTCGGACAAACACGTCTGGTTAACACGTTTAACAGAACATTGATATTGAAAATAAAGATCCTTCCACGATTAGGGAAGGAAACTTGGAATTTAACATTTCGGTCCATGAAAACATATGTATAACCAATACATTACATAAAAGTTTCAGTCGTCTATGGGAGGGAAGGGGGAGGGAGAGAGAGAGAGAAAGAGAAGGGCAAGGGGTGGGAGAGGGGAATTGTAGTTGTCACCATACATTCCATACAGAGAGGCATGAGGGCAGGAGCTGTCAATTATCTAGTTATGTTTTAGGGAGTGTGTCTTGTATCATAACCGATGGTTGTCACAGTGTGTCGTACCTGTCTCTCCAATCACTCCAGGCCAATTCAAAGAGGTCTGATTTATTTAGTGAATGATATATATCTTTTTCCATAGTGTAAATATAGGCCATGGTATTTGTAATCTCCATCCACTTTGGGGGGAGCACTTTTTTTCCAGGACATGGCAATATTGGTTTTGATGGAGGACAGTAGATAAATACATAACAGACTGTGTTGCTTTGAAAGGGTATGTAAATGGAGATGGAGATGGAGATGGAGATGGAGAAAAGCTGTGGCTGGGTCTCTAGCTATTCTAATCTCGAGGGCAGAGAGGGTACTGAAACACAGGTTCCATAGGGGTTTAATTTTTGGGCACTCCCACCATATGTGCATCATATCTCCAGGAAGGCCGCAGCCCCACCAACACAAGGGGGAAGTCCCCGGAAAAATGTTTGACAATCGTGTGGGAACTAGGTACCAGTGAGATTGTAATATGTTTCGAACATTGTTATACAATGTAGAGTTTTCTTAGTCAGAGTAAGGGCCCGTTGCCAGGTGTTTACTGGAATGCATATGTGAAGGAGGGTCTCCCACCTAAATAGGTGTGGCACTAGGTCAGGTGGAATGGTTCAGTTGATTAGGTTGTAGTGTAGTGATAGCGGTCTAATTAGCTTGTGGCCCCTGTGCCAGACGGACTCCCATGTGGTAAGTTCATGGGAGAGATTGGGACAAAATCCCCAATTAGTGAGGAAGCTTTTAATTCTAATGAGCTCAAAGCAGAGGAATGTGGGACAAGCAGTATGTGGTTCTAATTGGTCCAATTCAATAAAACCATTGTGGTGGGCCGTGGACCAAAAGTTGGAAACTCGCTTGACAACCAAACGAGCCCAGGTATTTGGATGAGTTTCTGGAAGGCCTGTAAGAAGGCCTGCAACAGAAGTAATCGGGGAAGGATGGGGTGCTATCAGACTACGGTGATGAATCTTGTCCCAAACAGAAAGGCATTCTAAGATTACTAGCAATGCCCAGAGTTCTGCGACTATGAGAGGGGGTCCAGATCAGGTCTCTAAGTAAAATGTTAAAGGGTAAAGAAGCTTGTTCAATCTCTCCCCATCTGTCCCAGGTCTGTAGTACTCCCCATTGGGATATGTGAGTGAGCATTGCCCCTTCATAATACTTAATAATGGAGGGGGAGGCCAGTCCTCCTAACTGAATGGGGAACTGGAGGGTTTTGTGTGAAATCCTGGGGGTCTTTCCCTGCCAAATGAATTTTGTGAATTTGCTTTGAAATTGTAATAAAAGGTTCATGGGAACTCTAAAAGTGAGGCACCGAAACAAGTACGTGAGTTTTGGCAAGAAGGACATTTAAAGAGAGGTTATACGCCCCAGCCAAGAAATAGACTTAAAGTCCCATTTATGTTTGAGTTGCCGCATCTCAGCTAAAAGTGGAAGGTAATTATCTTTGCGTTATACTGTTAGATATCCTGACTCCCAGGTGGGTGACCTGATCACTCGACCACTTAAAATTTAATCTATTCTTTAGGTTTAGGATGTAATCTATCCGTTCTGCCAAGGGTTGCACCGCCAGTTTGAACAGCAATGGAGATAAAGGGCATCCCTGCCTGGTGCCATTTAGGATCTGGAATGGGGTGGTATGGAACCCCAGACCCTTAACCCTAGCTGTCGGTGTGGAGTAAAGTGCTTGAATGGAATAACAGGTGTCAGAGGGAAACTTGAAAGCCTTAAGAGTCTCCCAAAGATAGGCCCATCTGACACGGTCAAAGGCCTTCTTGGCATCTAAGGAGATAACCGAGAAGGGCTTGTTCATTCTAGTTGATTCACAAGCGATATTAATGAGGCATCTGGTATTGTCTGTGCCTTCATGGTTATAAACAAACCAACTTAATCCTGGTTAATTAAACTGGGTAAAAGTTTATATATACGATTGGCCAGAAGTTTGGAGTAGATTTTGACGTCCGTGTTGATCAGGGAAATTGGCTTGTAATTGGAACACAAGGAAGGGTCCTTGTTTGGTTTAGGGATCGTGACAATGGAAGCTTCCAGGTCTTATAGAATTGGGCAGGGAATCCGTCTGGCCCAGGGGCCTTAAAGGGCTTTAAATTCTTGATCGTTTGTTTAAGCTTCATTAAAGTGAAGGGGGTGATAAGGAAATCCTGCTGTTTGGGTGTAAGTGTCGGGAGGTTTAATGAGTCAAGGAATTGTTTAACTACATGTGTCGGGGCAGGTCGGGTATTTCCCTCCTCCTCAATATTATATAATTTAGAATAATACTCTGCGAAACAGTCACCTATTGAAGAGGGTAACCTGATCTTTTTGTTGTTGTGTTGAAGTTGATAGATGCGGGACACGCTATGTCGATGTCACAGTTTCTTAGCCAGCATAGTGTCCTTGTTTCCTTTGTGATAAAATAATTGTTTAAGCTTTGCAAGATTATGTTGGGTGCTGCGCAGTTCAAGTTGATTTATGTGTGCACGAATAGTGGCAATCTGCGCAGATTTTTCGTCTGTAATGCTGATACGGTTGTCAGACTCTAGGGTTCTAAGTCGGCTGTGTGCCTGGGCAAGAGTTAGTCCAGCAAGCTATTATTATTATTATTATTATTATTATTATTCTTTATTTATAAAGCGCCAACAGATTCCGCAGCGCTGTTCATAGGTAACAAAGATAAAAGGACAGTACAATATGAGACACCAGACAAAATTTAACAAACAAATACAGGAGGAATTGGGAGCCCTGTTCCCGTGGGAACTTACAATCTAAATGGGTAGGAGGGTGAGAAACAGGAGGTGGGGACTGCAAAGGTGGGAGTGATGTTAGTGTGAAGTTAGATGAGGGCAACTATTAGGCAAGTGGAATTCATTAGTTACTGATTTGGTTATAGGCTTCCCTGAACAAGAAGGTCTTTAGGGAGCGTTTAAAGGAGGAGAGGTTGGGGGAAAGTCTGACAGCACGAGGAAGTGCGTTCCAGAGGGTTGGTGCCGCACGAGAGAAGTCCTGTAGTCTAGCATGAGAGGAGGTGATGGTAGAAGAGGCAAGGAGTAGATCGTTGTTGGATCTTAGGGGACGGGCTGGAGTATATTTGTTGATGAGTGAGGACAGGTATGGGGGGGCTGCATTGGTAAGGGCTTTGTAGGTCAAAGTGAGAATTTTGAATTTAATTCTGCTGTGAACGGGGAGCCAGTGAAGGGACTCACAGAGGGGTGCGGCAGATACAGAGCGTCGGGAGAGGTGGATTAGCCTAGCAGAGGCATTTAGGATGGATTGAAGGGGGGAGAGGCGGGAGAGAGGAAGGCCAGTTAGTAGGTTGTTACAGTAGTCAAGCCGGGAAATTACTAGGGAATGGATTAGCTGTTTAGTAGTTTCAGCGCTCAGAAAGGGACGGATTTTGGAGATATTGCGTAGGTGGTTGCGACAGGATGAAGAGAGCGATTGGATGTGGGGTATGAAGGACAGATTGGAGTCGAGTGTAACTCCAAGGCAGCGGACTTGGGGTGATGGGGAGATAGTGGTGTCACCGACAGTGATAGTAAAGTTAGAGACTGGGGTAGAATTAGTTGGGGGGATTAGAAGAAGCTCAGTCTTAGACATGTTGATTTTTAGGTGGTGAGAGGCCATCCAGGAAGAAATGCCAGATAAGCAGCTGCTGATGTGGGAAAGGACAGACGGAGAGAGTGCAGGGGTGGATAGGTAGATCTGAGTATCATCAGCATAGAGGTGATAGTTGAAGCCATAGCTACTAATAAGTTGACCCAACGAGGAAGTATAAATAGAGAAGAGTAGAGGGCCTAGAACAGAGCCTTGAGGTACTCCAACAGACAGAGGCAGTGGAGAGGATGAGTCACCAGCAAATGAGACAGAAAAGGATCTATTAGAGAGATAAGAGTGGATCCAGGAGAGGGCAATGTCACAGAGTCCAAGGGAGCTGAGAGTCCGTAAGAGGAGGGGATGGTCAACAGTGTCAAAGGCAGCAGACAGGTCAAGTAAGATAAGTATAGAATAGTGGCCATTGTTTTTAGCAGAAAGAAGATCGTTCGTAACCTTGGTGAGGGCAGTCTCAGTTGAGTGTTGGGGACGGAAGCCAGATTGCAGGGGGTCAAGTAGTGAGTTGGAGGATAGGAAGTGTGTTAGGCGATCGAAAACTAGTTTTTCTAGGACTTTAGAAGCTAGCGGAAGTAGTGATATGGGGCGGTAGTTTGCAGGAGAATTGGGGTCGAGGGAGGGTTTTTTGAGGATGGGGGTGACCTTTGCATGTTTGAATGATGATGAAAATGAACCAGTAGTAAGGGATCGGTTGAATATGTGAGTAAGAGCTGGGGTGAGGGTAGAGGACAGAGAGGGTATTAGATGTGAAGGGATAGGGTCAAGGGGGCATGTAGTGAGGTGTGAGGAAGATATTAGGGAACTCACTTCATTCTCAGTGGTTGGGGGGAAGGTACTGAGAGTGTTGGAGGGGGTGACCGGGGGTGCAGTTGAAAGGTTGCAGTCTTGTGGTGGGATGTTGCTTCTGATGGTAAGTGTTTTGTTGAAAAAGTAATCTGCCAAGTCTTGAGCACTAAAGTCAGATGAGGGGGGTGGTGCAGGTGGATAGAGGAGAGTGTTGAAAGTGGAGAAGAGACGTTTAGGGTTTGAGGAGTGAGAAGATATGAGAGAAGAGAAGTAGTTTTGCTTGGCTAAGTGAAGGGCAGAGGAGTAAGAATAAAGAATGAACTTATAGTGTAGGAAATCGTGTTCAGAGCGGGATTTCCTCCAGGCACGTTCAGCAGCACGGGAGCATTTTTGTAGATAACGTGTTTGCTGAGAGTGCCAGGGCTGGAGCTGACGACGTGGGGTTTTGCGTATTTGTGGAGGAGCAAGGGTGTCGAGTGCAGAGGAAAGAGTATTGTTATAGTGGTCTGTAGCAAGGTCAGGGCAGGATACCATGGAAGTGTGGGGAAGGTGTTTTTGAATAAGGTTAGAAAGTTGTAGAGGATCCACAGTGTGCAGGTTTCTACAGGTGCGGAGGCGAGGGGTAGAAATAGGTTTAGCCTGTACATTGAGATTATAGGTGAGCAGATGGTGGTCTGAGATGGGAAATGGGCGACAGGTGACATCAGAAGGGGCGCAGAGGTAGGAGAATATCAGATCAAGAGAGTGTCCGTCTCGGTGAGTAGGGAATAGGGTGGATTGTGAAAGACTAAAGGAATTTGTGAGTGAGAGAAGTTTAGAGGCAGCAGGGGTAGATGGGTTATCAATGGGGATGTTGAAGTCCCCTAAGATTAGAGCAGGTGTATTTGTAGAGAGAAAGTGAGAAAGCCAGGCAGCAAAGTTGTCGAGGAATTGGGAGGTTGGTCCAGGGGGGCGATAGATAACTGCCACCTTGAGGGAGAGGGGGGAGAAAATACGGATGCAATGGACTTCAAAGGAGGAGAAGGAGAGAGATGGATGAGGATGGAGGTGCTGATAGGAGCAGGAAGGGGACAGTAAGATTCCAACACCGCCACCATGTCTCTCACCTGGCCTAGGTGTGTGGCTAAAGTGGAGACCGCCGTGCGTTAGAGCAGCGATGGAAGCAGTGTCAGAGGAAGAAAGCCAGGTTTCAGTAATTGCTAGAAGATTGAAAGCGTTAGAAACAAACAGGTCGTGAACAGTTGTAAGTTTGTTACAGACAGAGCGTGCATTCCAGAGGGCACAAGAAAAGAGAGGGGATAAGCGCTGTGGGTTAATGGAGATGAGATTGTTGGGATTGCGTGACCTTGAGTTTGTATTGTGGGGTACTGAGCGAGAGTGTATGAGTGTGGTGATTGCTGCAGGGCCAGGGTTAGGAGAGATGTCACCACAAGCAAGCAGTAGTAGCAGTGAGAGTGACAGAAGGTGAGAGTGAGACTTGTAGGAACGCGTATGACTAGACACAGGAGAGTAAGATGGGGAAGTATTGCTAAGGAAACAGAGTAGTTCATGAGAGGACAGCATAGGGGATGAGAGGAGGGAGGGAGAGATAAGGATAGTGTGGGGATTATTGATGTTATAAGGGCATGCAGTGAGTTTTAGGAAGATGGCAGACAGAAAGATCAGAAAGGACATAGAGAGCATTGTGCAGGTGTACAGTTAGTAAGGATTACCTGTTAGTGAGGTCTGCAGTTTCCCCTCCAGTTTCTAAACTCCATTTCTTAACTCGGCCACTTTGAATTTCAGAGCCAAGGCCTCAGAGCCAGCTCTCAGCTGTATATAGTGATACAATTAGGGTTGGAATGATTTGATTCAAGGCAGCTGTGATTACAAGTAGACTAGTTAAGAAGACTGGCGTTACACACTTGTAAATTAGATGGGGGGGGGGGTGAGCAAATGGCTGGGGGATGCACACAGAAATTATACAATGGAGCTGATAACAATTATACAGAAAAAGTCATAAATTCAGACATCAGAGAAAATGCATTACAACCAGGGCATGAAATACAGAGAAGGAAATGCATACCAGTATATTGAAAAAACATTAAAGGGACGTGGGATAACAACCAGGGCATGAAATACAGAGAAGGAAATGCATACCAGTATATTGAAAAAACATTAAAGGGACGTGGGATAACAACCAGGGCATGAAATACAGAGAAGGAAATGCATACCAGTATATTGAAAAAACATTAAAGGGACGTGGGATAACAACCAGGGCATGAAATACAGAGAAGGAAATGCATACCAGTATATTGAAAAAACATTAAAGGGACGTGGGATAACAACCAGGGCATGAAATACAGAGAAGGAAATGCATACCAGTATATTGAAAAAACATTAAAGGGACGTGGGATAACAACCAGGGCATGAAATACAGAGAAGGAAATGCATACCAGTATATTGAAAAAACATTAAAGGGACGTGGGATAACAACCAGGGCATGAAATACAGAGAAGGAAATGCATACCAGTATATTGAAAAAACATTAAAGGGACGTGGGATAACAACCAGGGCATGAAATACAGAGAAGGAAATGCATACCAGTATATTGAAAAAACATTAAAGGGACGTGGGATAACAACCAGGGCATGAAATACAGAGAAGGAAATGCATACCAGTATATTGAAAAAACATTAAAGGGACGTGGGATAACAACCAGGGCATGAAATACAGAGAAGGAAATGCATACCAGTATATTGAAAAAACATTAAAGGGACGTGGGATAACAACCAGGGCATGAAATACAGAGAAGGAAATGCATACCAGTATATTGAAAAAACATTAAAGGGACGTGGGATAACAACCAGGGCATGAAATACAGAGAAGGAAATGCATACCAGTATATTGAAAAAACATTAAAGGGATGTGGGATAACAACCAGGGCATGAAATACAGAGAAGGAAATGCATACCAGTATATTGAAAAAACATTAAAGGGACGTGGGATAACAACCAGGGCATGAAATACAGAGAAGGAAATGCATACCTGTGGAGAGATGAGATGATGAATAGTTAGAAAAATGCTTCATGTTCTTAGTAGAGCATTCTATATGATAGCATTATGGATTTAACTCCATTTCTTAACTCGGCCACTTATAATTCAGAGCCACTTTGAATTTCAGAGCCAAGGCCTCAGAGCCAGCTCTCAGCTGTATATAGTGATACAATTAGGGTTGGAATGATTTGATCTATCTCAAATGGGCCTGTCTGTGAATAATGTAGCCTCTGACATCTGCTTTAATAGTGCCCCAGAGAATGTCGTCCGTGGTCTGAGCATTATCATTTAGTCTAATGAGGTCGGTTATGTCACGTCTCAGTTCCTCTCTGGATATCGGGATATCCGAAAGGATATGGCGTGGTAAACACCATGTGGGTTTAATTTGAAGGCCATCTGTGAGCTTTAAATCTGCCATCACTAAGTCGTGGTCTGACCAGGAACAGAGGGAGATGTTAGAGCTGGAGTTAACCTGGAGTAGGTTTTTATGGGAGTGAGAGTATTGATTGTAGTCCCTATCTTTCATATGTAGGGATCTCCAGATGTCAAAGTATCCATATTGTGACATAATGGCTCTAAAGTGTGTGGAGAGGAGGTTAGCTTGAGGGCTTTTCTTGCATGGGGTCATGGCTTTGCGATCCTTTTTAGTATCCCAAGTCATGTTGAAATCTCCAGCTATAAGGAATCTACCCTGTCTGTATCAATCTACTAACTGCAGGATTTTTCAAAGGCATGTAGGTTGACGGGAGTTGGGTAAGTATACAGAAACTATCTGGCCTGGGAGTCCTTGATTACCTGCAGCCACTCAAAAGCCACCCTATTGTGTATCAGTATGGCCATTCCTCTAGCTTTCGTAATAAATGTGGAGTCTTCGATTGTCATGTAAGTATGGGAATTATTATTATTATACTTTATTTATGAAGCGCCAACATATTCCGCAGCGCTGTCCATGGATACAGATTATTTAAATAAAACAATACAAGACTTGTAAAAGACAGGACAAAATTTACAAACATATACAGGAGGGATTGAGGGCCCTATTCCCATGGGAACTTACAATCTAGAATCTACAATCCTAGAAGGGTAGGAAGCTGAGAAACAGGAGGTGAGGACTGCAAGATTTGGAAAGATGTTAATACAGAGTTAGATGAGGGAAATGTTAGGTAAGTGAAGTTCATGTATTATTGAGTTGAGTAGTAGGCTTCCCTGAACAGAAAAGTCTTCAGGGAACATTTAAAGGAAGACAGATTAGGGCAAAGCCTGACAGCATAAGGGAGAGTGTTCCAGAGGGTAGGTGCTGCACGACAGAAGTCCTGCAGTCTAGCATGAGAAGAGGTGATAGTTGCGGATGCAAGGAGCAGGGAATGGAATCTGTTTGGGACATTTGACTGCCAGTGGGTCTCCTGAAGGAACACACAGTCTGGGTTTTGGAACCTGAGAGTGTGAGCTAATAGGCTTCGTTTGAAGGGGGAATTGAGGCCCTTAGTGTTCTGTGTAAGGATTCTAAACCTGTTAGGTGTTGTACTGTGGCTTGAGCTTACAGGTCTGGGGGAGAGGGGAGTTTGGGCCAAAGCCATATTGACCTATTTACTGTGGAAAATACAAGGTAAGAGGTGAGGGGGGAGGCAAGAAGTGAAGCAAGGGGGGGGACGTCCAGTTCTCAGTTAGAAGCAATGTATGGAGAATTTGAGGTGGAAATAGTCCACCTGGGTGGAACCCTGGCATGGGCTACCCTATACTTGGGGGAGGAGCTAAGAACAGAACAGAGTGTGTAGGAGCCAAGAATCCCCAGCCCCGCTCCTCAGAGAATGAGGTAACATCATAAGAGAGAGTCGTGGGATAAGTCAATCAGTGGAGAAACTCAACAATAAACATAAATAGGCATAAATAATAACAACATTTACCCTCCATCGAGAGAGTCATTTTATCTTAACTTATAAAACACCAACCCTGCTCCGCAACTTACTAACCATAATAACAAACAGTGTAAGGATAAACCCATGCTATTTGAACGAGGTTTGGGAGCATCGTCTTGGCAGCAACATTCTAAGAGTCCAGAACTAAGGATTAATTCAGCCTTTTCTGCCTTTGGTCCTTGCCAGACCATTCAGGAGTGGTTACCCTCAGTTTCGACTAAACAGGAGGAGGGCCACGTAAATCCTCTGTCATGAGTCCCCACTGTGTGAGGAGAGTGGTCCCATGGGATAAGGTGGACACTGTATGTGTCTGGTTGTCATTATTGATGATCAATTTGGTTGGATACCCCCACCTGTACTTAATACCTGCCTTTCGAAGAGCCAGTGTGACCGGCTGAAAATAACGTCTGTGCTGGAGGGTGTGTGCGGACAGATCAAGTAGTAGCTGAGCATCTTTGAATCTATCTGACAACTGTGGTTTTAGAAAAGCAGCCTGTATAAGTTTTTCTTTATACAGAAAGCTGTGGAAACAGACAACCAAGTCCCTTGGTTTCTCCTGCGAGAATAATCTCGAATGTAAGACCCTATTGTCATGATTCACTGTGTCTTTAAGTTGATTAGACCTGCCCACTGAGCATTCCCCTATAAAGGTGTAATCAGAACACCTGTTTAGTGCTTGATTATTAGATTCTGAATGCTGATAAACTTTGTACCTACTTGATTTCCCTCCTAAGGTTTCTTTAACAAGCCTACCTCACAGCCGAGTGACTTTCTCATTAATTGTTACCTACTTGGACCCAGCTCTCATATGGCTAAATACTGCAACCTAAAACTGACAACTTAACTACCTTCTGGATTTTGTTCTAGTGCACAAGCTTTAACCACAGCAGTGTCGGGTTCACAGCGTAGTTCCGGTGACGTCATCCTCAGCTGTTCCGCCACAGCATAACTCCTTTCAACTCAATCTGCCGTGTATGTATTGTGGAACACTTGCACAGCTCCCTTCTCACTACTTGCGATAGGCACTAACAGAAACATTTACCTCTGGTATAACTTTTCTGAATCAGTTGTATTAACATACTTACCTGTTATCCTGCTCTACTTACACTTGCTAAAGGCTACAACACCGCAAATACGTGAGTTTGCTGAATGGAATGATTAACTGCATGAGTGTAACGCTTAATTAACCTGCTTGCTGCATTATAAGTATAATCTGCTTCTTTGTTTTATTATTTGACACAATATTCAAAACTCCTTATTTTGTTCACTCCTTGTTGTGCTTATGCACTTGGACATTCTCTCATTCATAACAAGTGAATACAGTGAATATAATTAACCACATGAACTGCTTAAGTCTCTGAGCTTCCACACATTAAGATCATATGTGCTGGAAACCATATGAAAAGCTACAAAACCTCATTTTCTGAGAATATCTACCTTAAAATTGAAAAAAAATTTGAGCAGCACATGATACCTATGTGCCCTCTCCATGGTGGAGGTCATACCTTCAGCTGGGCCTAACATTTCATGGAAAAGATCTGTCAAGAATTTCTGTAGATCAGCAGGTTGGACATCTTCGGGTACCCCTCGAAAGCGGACGTTGTTCCTTCGAGCTCGAACCTCAACATCTGCGAGTTTAAACTCAAGTTGATTCAGTTGTTCAGACAATGCTTCTGAGTATGCCAGGAGGTTTGTCTGGTCTGTAGCAATGCCATCTTGTTTCCTCTCTAGAGAGTTCACCCTATCGCCAATCTCCAAGATATCTTTCCGGAGTTCGGCATGACTTCTCTGGATTTCTCTAGTGATAGAGCTAGTATGACGAGTGAACATTTTTTTAAGGGTCGCCTCTGTGATGAAGTGCTGTGAGTGGGCAGACACTAGGGTGTCGGGTTGGGAGCCATCTCCAACTGATTTTGAGTCACTAAAACCATCGCTATACTCATCTCCTGGTCCTTTAGGTGGCTGGGTAAAGTGATCGAGTACTGTTTTTTTAACAGGGCCCGGGGTTTTTGAGTGTCTTCTGGAATTTTGAGGCATTGTCTAACACAACCGATAAGCAAAGGAATGAAGTTGGCTAACAGAAAGGGTATATCTGGGAGTAGAGTAGGATTATAATTACCCCACTGGTCGACAGAACAATAACAAAGTCTCATAATAGTATACATTAATATTCGGAGTAGGGCTGGGCGGTTTCCCCTGACCACTACCCCCCCCATCAAGTCAATCAACATTTCAAATTCACATTCCTATAGAGTTAGCTTCTGTCAGGAAGTACCTCGAAAAAGGGGCAAGAGCCAGGGGAACACCACAGGCTAAAATACAGAGTAACAATGGAAAATATGACAAGAGTTCCGTACTATAGAGACACTGAGGCTATGTAGGAAAGGAGGGAGCAGAAGGAAATACTAATCAAGGTCACTTAAATGACCTGTCTCTTTCCTCAGGGAAAGTTAGGATACAACCAAGTAGGAGGGGGAAAAGGACAGGGGAGGCGACCCACCTAGACCCAGGCGGGAAGGGGGGGAGGAGAGAGAAGAAAAGTTCAGGAATAGTTACAAGAATAACCTCCCTAAGAAGGCACACCCACAGACAATGAAAAGCTTACATAAATCAGCAATTATGAAAGTTACTTTAGGGTCAGTGAAATCAGTCTTAGTGAGTGGGTTGATACAGTGGAAACCAGACTCACGTATTCAATACCAAGTCTTCAAATCACTTATCAGCATGTCAAAGATAGTCACTCAGCAAGATCTAGGAGGCCCCCTCTCACCTCAGGGAATTAGGGATATGACCCAAAGGAAGGGGAATGGCAAGGGTAAGTGACCAGCTCAGACAAGCTGAGCCGGAAAGGGAGAAGCTTAAGGGGGCCCCCCAATGGATGGAATTCACAAGATATCTTTTCAGCAAAACTGTGAAGCAGACATATAAGCAGGTTTAAATAAAATAGTAAAGGACGAAAAATAAACACTCCACTTTGGGAAAGGGCCCCAAAGACAATGAAAATGACGCAGAAGTGCAAAAAGTCCAAGGCAAATAATTTTAGCTGATGTAGGTGTAAACAAGTAAAGTAGGAACTGCCTTAAAAGTTTATGTACATTTAGAGACAATATGGGCTTGGAATGAGCCTCTGTTCCCGTATCTCCACAAAAGGCAGGGAGTATGGGTGGTGATATGATGGAACCTCACTTAGGCCTCTAGTGATGGGAAAATAAGATCAGCGCAGGGGAAAGAACAAAGGTCTGCAACTTTTACAGAAGTGATGTGACACTGAATGCTATCCGTGCAAACCTGCAGCAAGTGGGATAAACCTGCCTTGGAAGTCTTACACCATGTGGTTTAAGAAATTAGTGGATTTGTATTTAGCCTCAAAATTTGTAGAAACCACTCAGCATATCAGGGCCACGTGGCTCAATAGGGAGGTAGGACACTTAAAGGAAAAAAGGCAGTGCAGCCCAAATCCGACCCTCCGCAGGCAAACTGATCTACAGTCCAGTGAGAGGCTTTATTGGCAGTCGACAGGTCAGTGAAACAGAATTAGGCTCCGGTTGCACAGATTTGCTATAGCCCTGGAGGGAGAACTAGGATGGCGGGTCTGTGCGCCTTATAGCAGTTACTTTTATTTATTTATTTATTTTGCAGCCTCTGTCACCGCTTCCTATGGTGTGTTGCAATCTTTTATGTTCTCCAGGGAATTTACACACTGGGTGCTCCCTCCAACCTCGTATAACTTATGTGGCCAGATAGGGGTCTGAGGGCTAGTAGTGGGTGAAGTATTCTGCTGCCCAGGCTTCTCAATTACTGCAGCGTCTATCCAGTGTGGTGTGGGGTCACCTGACTAAGTCCCAGGAAGCTCACTGTCCTTACCTCTTCAGCCGAGGAGTCAATTAGCAGGAGTATAGGCAGTTGTCTGAAGCCCAGATGTCACCGACATGTATTGCTGTGTCCATTAGGGTAATGGGCCTAAGATGGTGGTTGTTCGCACCACTTCAGGGTATGACGACACTACAGGGCCCTCTTCTGCAAGGGGCTGATGATCAGCTTGAGGTCCGCGGGAGAATCTCCCTGAGTGACAAGGTTGTCCACCCCAAATGTCAGTGGGAGGTCTTGATCCATCTCCGGGATTGGTAGGTAAGTCTCTGGTCACTGGAGCGAAGAGGCCGCAACCCCGCGGCGTGTTTGTTGAGGGAGCTTTCCCCTATTTTCCGTCACAGGAACTGGGCTTGTCTGCAGCAGCAAGGACTCCAGAGTGGAGCCCCGACCCTCCGGAGTCGTGTATGCTAGTTCCCCCGGACCAAGGACACATGGGTTGGTGGTATTAGACTGATCTTCTAGATAAGCCTTGTCTCCTTAGGTATAACATAAATCCCTTTCTCACTTCACATTGAGTACTATTTATCTTCTTTTTTATGCGGGGGGGGGGGGGGAGAATTGGTTGCACTATTTTTTGTTTTTATTTTATTTTTCTATTAACCTTTAACTGCAAAATACATGTGCATGATTCTCTACAGAAAAAGCCTGCTTTGTATCCTGTATCTTCTAATATAAAGAAAGAGTATTATTTGGATTTCATCCAAAAAAATATCATACCGAAGCAGTTAGAGTATTAATATTAAACAAATGCATGTGTATGTAAACTAAATGCAGATGCAAACTGGAGATACAACAAATGCTTTTGATGCTGCCAATAGTGTTAAGCACTGGCAACACTTGCAATCAGAATTTGAAAACACAAACTTAATACTGTATATAGTTCAACAGTATATGTTTTCTATTTTAGAATGTTGGCTCAAATCTTCTCAAAACTCATTAACATAAACAAAGTATCAATAATTGTCTGGTAAACATCCTACAATGCTTGGGTGCCAAGTTGCTCAGAAAAAAAGCAGTACTCATGGTGGACTAGATTACGAGTGAAGCACAATTTATTGCTCCCACATTAAATTTAATAGAAATATGATTGGGTTGATTGACACCTCCTGCTAGCGGCTGATTGGCCACGAATCTGCAGGAGGGTGGGATTGCACCAGCAGTTCACAAGAACTGCTGGTGCAATGATAAATGCGAGAGCGTATGTTGTCAGCATTTATCGTTGTGCAGTGGACATGATCCGCAATATCGGATAATGTCCACTTGCACAATGATAATTTGGCCCCTATATATAGTTTATGCCACACATCGGGCTCTTATTGTATTGAAACACTCACCAATGTGTAATGGCCAAAATTAGAGGGAGACAGTATCACTGTCAGGGACCTCAAGATGACAGTTGTACACAAACTGGCTTACGTGATAGACCCTCCGAAGAGATACAGTACATGTTGCTAGTTGATCAATCAAATAAGCCAATGTGCGGTAGTAGATATAAGCCTCTATTCCAACTGCTGGGGTTCAGGACAGCCTCTAGGGCTCAACGCTAAACTAAGGCAAAGCCCATTGCCTAGTCACTCCTCCTCAGTACACAATAGGAGAGAACCAATAGAACACCACAAGCTGTGGGCGTACCCAAATGAAATCACTTGCCAGAAAGAACACATTTCACTCCTTCTAAATGGGATGGCTTGGAGCCTTGTCAGTTATGCCATCAACAATAAAAGCTGGCTATTTAAAGGGACAGGAAACTCCAACATTTTCTTTCATAATTTGGATAAAGCATACAATTTTAAACAACTTTTCTCTTTACTTCTATTATCAAATTTGCTTCATTCCCTTGTAATCATTCACTGAAGCAACATCTAGTTAGCCAATCACAAGAGACAAATGTATGCAGGCACCAATCAGCAGCTAGCCCCACTAATGTAGAATATGTGTGTATTATTTTTCAATAATGGATACCAAGAGAATAAAGCACATTCGAAAATAGAAGTAAATTAAAATGTAAGTTAAATACAATTGATAGTATATTGAAATAAATATTGAAAGTATATTGCAGATTTTGTTTTATATATCATCTCAAAGTGTTTAATATCCCTTTAACTGATACATCCAAAAGCCTCTTTGCAGTAGTTTCCTGGCTATATCTGTCTAAAAGGGGCATTAAAATGCAAAAAAAAATATTATTAATAAATGCACTACACTGTATTTTGGGGGCAACTGAGGGACATTTTTAAAATTAACCAGAGATCTGATCTCTGGTTAATTTTCTGCATTAAAATTGTAATGGCTGGTTATTTATCCAGGGCCCGTAAACAGGCACATTTTTCCGTTTACTGGCGCACAATAAATTTGTGCTCCACTTGTAATCTATCCCTAAATAAATCATTGCTTGAATAATGTATTCAGAGTAAAGATTAGCCTGAGAATAATTTGCACATGTATTTTTAAAAATTATATTAGTTGTTTAAATATTGAAAAAATAATGGTACAGTTAATGGGTCTATTTATATATATGCGGACAAACTATAGCGAACCATGTCTGCCACACATCGATAAATGCCAACAGCATACTCTGTCGTCATTTATCATTGCACCAGCAGTTCTTGTGAACTGCTGGTGCAATACTGCCCCCTGCAGATTCGTGGCCAATCGGCCGCTAGAAGGAGGTATCAATCAGCCCGACTGTACATGATCGGGCGGATTGCTATACGCCGCTTCAGAGGCGGTGTATGAGTTTAGGAGCAGTGGTCTTAAGACCACTGCTTCTTAACTCCTGTTTCCAGCGAGCCTTAAGGCTTGTGCGAAAACAAGGGGAACAGGGGCCATTCGGCCCTTGATAAATAGACCCCAATGTCCACAAAGCAGTGGGTAGGTTTTCTTTTCTGCTGAGGCCAATGAGGAATGGTTATAAATGGCTTACTAGAGTGTGCAACCAATGACTATGTAGAATATAGCTATGTCTTTGCTTCCATGTTTTACATGAATTGGAAAGCCCACAAGAATTAAATTGCAGGAAAGGAGAACAAAATAAATAATTAAAGTATATTCCAAAGCTGTTTTACTACATGTAATTAAACAATTGTTATTAATATCTTGAGGTGTTTAATGTACCTTTAACCTGTAATGAAAACAAGAAACACAAGGATGCATAAATCTTTAGCTCAAAAAGTAGTGTACTTTGCATTTTAATAAAATAAAAACAGTTAATTATCAAAAGAGCGAAGAAAGAAAAGCATGTACTTTCTCCGACAAAAAAGATAAATGCATCTTCCAACTTTACATAAAATATCAAAAGAAAAAAAATAATGGAATGGAGCTTGATGCACCTGTTTCCGTGCAAGTCTTTAGGCGGAAACAGTAGTTATGAAGTAGACTTGTTGGCCTGCTCTGAGGCTGCGGACATCAATCCGCGTGATCCTATATGATCGGGCTGATTGACACCCCCTGCTAGCGGCCGATTGGCCACAAATCTGAAGGGGCGGCATTGCACAAGCAGTTCACCAGAAAATATCCATTTAAGTTTTGGCAGTGAAGGAATAAAAATTGCCATTTCTGAACATAGGTTCCAAGTACAAATATTTAAAAGAGCTAAGAAAAATAATCACATAATTTTTTTTTTTTATTTTTTTTTATTTTTTTTTAAATCATCAAACTAAATTAATTAAACATGAAGCAATACATTAATAATTCCTTGCCTATAACTAGTTATAAAGTCATGTTCTTATACATAACATACAAAATATCTTTGGAATTATAAGAAAAGTTCAGTATTGGCAGTGGAGGCTCCTCCATTTGTGCACTTGAGCACGTGCCCCCCTGTCAGATGCTGAGAAAAAAAAAAATTATGCTGAATAAAATATAATTTTTCCAATAGCCCCCTATTGGAAAAATTATATTTTATTTTTAACCCCCAAAAATAAAATTCTGATGTTTTTTTTTAAATAAATTGCACGTGCGATAGAGCCCTATATCATGCCTGTCAGTGATGTCTATGTTCACTGCAGGCATCTGGGCCAGCCTCAAAGCGATTCTATATTGATGCCTGATCGCACAAGCTGAACTGTGCGAGTGGGGAGGGACATGTTCAAGCCAAGTTCAGCCTGTGCTCTGATAGGCTGCACCATGATCAACAGGCGTTCTAGCCAATGCCATACTGAGCTGACCTGTGCTGTTATTGAATTGCAGAAGTTACACAGCACTGACTTACTATTTCTAGACTCACGTCTGTGCCTGTGTGCAGGGGTGGAACTATCAGTTGCGACCGGGCCCCAGGGAGGTCCCCCATTAGGGGGGCCCCTGCTTCAGCACATTATTCATTTTTTTTTTAACTTTTTTTTTTTTATTCAAATTTTTTTTCTTAAACACCCCCTGCGCCCCCCCCACGACCCCCCCCCCCCCGCGCCCCCCCCCCCTCTCCTTTATTTGATGTCTCCTACTCCTCCTTACCCTTTTTAAAATCAGAGCGTTGCCGGGGGTTACCATGGCAACGCTCTGAAACATTTCCTGCTCAGCGGGAAAGAAGGAGCTTAGGAGCTGTGTTGCAGGCAGAACCTGAAGACAGAGCTGCAGATGACAAGACACCAACCAAGCAGTCACATTGCCCAGCGTTACTGGTAAGACTGCATTTAAGCAATTTTAAAAAGTCTTAATTGCTCTTCTTCCAATGAGTCCTAATGCAGCTTTCAGACCAGGCTTTACTGTCACTGGAACTTAGAGCAGTAGGTCATTGTGCTTTTGTAAAGAAGCTCCCTTCCTTGCAGTTGCACATTAAACTTTTGTTGTCTTTTTTAAATTGCTATGTTGTCACTGTGCACAGACTTTGTTAACAAGATTCTCAACAATTGCTTTTAAATTTCTCAAAGGACCTAAATAAAAAAAAACATGTATATATATATGTGTTTATATATATATATATATATATATATATATATATATATATATATATATATATATATATATATACAGGGAGTGCAGAATTATTAGGCAAATGAGTATTTTGACCACATCATCCTCTTTATGCATGTTGTCTTACTCCAAGCTGTATAGGCTCGAAAGCCTACTACCAATTAAGCATATTAGGTGATGTGCATCTCTGTAATGAGAAGGGGTGTGGTCTAATGACATCAACACCCTATATCAGGTGTGCATAATTATTAGGCAACTTCCTTTCCTTTGGCAAAATGGGTCAAAAGAAGGACTTGACAGGCTCAGAAAAGTCAAAAATAGTGAGATATATTGCAGAGGGATGCAGCACTCTTAAAATTGCAAAGCTTCTGAAGCGTGATCATCGAACAATCAAGCGTTTCATTCAAAATAGTCAACAGGGTCGCAAGAAGCGTGTGGAAAAACCAAGGCGCAAAATAACTGCCCATGAACTGAGAAAAGTCAAGCGTGCAGCTGCCAAGATGCCACTTGCCACCAGTTTGGCCATATTTCAGAGCTGCAACATCACTGGAGTGCCCAAAAGCACAAGGTGTGCAATACTCAAAGACATTGCCAAGGTAAGAAAGGCTAAAAGATGACCACCACTGAACAAGACACACAAGCTGAAACGTCAAGACTGGGCCAAGAAATATCTCAAGACTGAATTTTCTAAGGTTTTATGGACTGATGAAATGAGAGTGAGTCTTGATGGGCCAGATGGATGGGCCCGTGGCTGGATTGGTAAAGGGCAGAGAGCTCCAGTCCGACTCAGACGCCAGCAAGGTGGAGGTGGAGTACTGGTTTGGGCTGGTATCATCAAAGATGAGCTTGTGGGGCCTTTTCGGGTTGAGGATGGAGTCAAGCTCAACTCCCAGTCCTAATCCCAGTTTCTGGAAGACACCTTCTTCAAGCAGTGGTACAGGAAGAAGTCTGCATCCTTCAAGAAAAACATGATTTTCATACAGGACAATGCTCCATCACACGCGTCCAAGTACTCCACAGTGTGGCTGGCAAGAAAGGGTATAAAAGAAGAAAATCTAATGACATGGCCTCCTTGTTCACCTGAAATGAACCCCATTGAGAACCTGTGGTCCATCATCAAATGTGAGATTTACAAGGAGGGAAACCAGTACACCTATCTGAACAGTGTCTGGGAGGCTGTGGTTGCTGCTGCACGCAATGTTGATGGTGAACAGATCAAAACACTGACAGAATCCATGGATGGCAGGCTTTTGAGTGTCCTTGCAAAGAAAGGTGGCTATATTGGTCACTGATTTGTTTTTGTTTTGTTTTTGAATGTCAGAAATGTATATTTGTGAATGTTGAGATGTTATATTGGTTTCACTGGTAAAAATAAATAATTGAAATGGGTATATATTTGTTTTTTGTTAAGTTGCCTAATAATTATGCACAGTAATAGTCACCTGCACACACAGATATCCCCCTAAAATAGCTATAACTAAAAACAAACTAAAAACTACTTCCAAAACTATTCAGCTTTGATATTAATGAGTTTTTTGGGTTCATTGAGAACATGGTTGTTGTTCAATAATAAAATTAATCCTCAAAAATACAACTTGCCTAATAATTCTGCACTCCCTGTATATATATATATATATATATATATACACACATATATATATATATATATATATATATATATATACATACACACACACACAAAAAAAAGAGAAAAATTAAATGTATAAAAAGCACATTTTTCTGTAGGGGGGGAGGAGGGGGGCCATTCGTGGATTCTTGCACTGAGGTTTCTAGTTACGCCTCTTCCTGTGTGTACTGAATAAAATCCCCTGAAGCAGGATAAAACAGAGTGCAGGGCTGTCAGATGTGTTATTGCATAGCCTCCCTGCACAGCCCCTGCGCAGTGCACACTGTCTGTGTAAAAAAAACCTGAAGCTTTCTTTAAAGCTTGTGAAGCCAGAAGTGGCAGGCCAAGTAAAATATCGGAGAGGCAAAAGATGGTGAGAACAGTCAAAAACAGCCCACAGACCACCTCCAAAGACCTGTACTGGGATTCTTGTTGAGGGTCTCATGGATTCCACTCAATATCAGCAGATACTTGAGAATAATGTTGAGAATAATGTTGAGGAATCAGTCACAAACTTTAGTTGAAGTTACCCCAGGGGCTGGATATTTCAACAAGACGATGGTCAAAACACTGCTGGTTCAAATGGGTGGGGCCATTTGAGGGGTGTGACTTTCTCAAAGGGGTGTGGCTTTTAAAGGGGGTGTGGCTTTTTAAAAGGGGCATGTCTTTTCAAAGGGGCATGGCTTTCTCATAGGGGCGGGGTCTTGTGCACCACCATCCTAAAAATTCACCAGCCGCCACTGAGTATTGGTATTTGGCATTTATTACAGTATATACTAATTATAATAATAAGAATAATTATTATTAGTATTATTATTATATCTAATTTATATAATCACTACACACAGTTTTGCTTACTTTTTACCTTTTTTATAATATACATTTGAGATTAGTTCTCGATTGTTTAAATAAATATATATATATATATATATATATATATATATATATATATATATAATTCTTTATTTATAAAGCGCTAACAGATTCTGCAGCGCTTTTCATGGGTAACAAAGATAAAAGGACAGTACTATATGAGACACCAGACAAAATGTAACAAACAAATACAGGGGGAATTGGGAGCCCTGTTCCCGTGGGAACTTACAATCTAAATGGGTAGGCGGGTGAGAGACGGGAGATGGTGACTGCAAAAGTGGGAATGATGTTAGTGTGGAGTTAGATGAGGGAACTATTAGGCAAGTGGAATTTATTAGTTACTGATTTGGTGATAGGCTTCCCTGAACAAGAAGGTCTTTAGGGACCGTTTAAAGGAGGAGAGGTTGGGGGAAAGTCTGACAGCTAGAGGAAGTGCGTTCCAGAGGGTTGGTGCCAGACGAGAGAAGTCCTGTAGTCTAGCATGGGAGGAGGTGATGGTATAAGAGGCAAGGAGTAGATCATTGTTGGATCTTAGGGGATGGGCTGGAGTATATATGTTGATGAGTGAGAACATATAAACTAATTATTTAATTGCGGTTGAAAATGAAAGTATTAAGGGAAGATATCCATTAGTGCCCCACTAATGATCAAATACTATATGAAATATACCCGGTATATGGTACATTTTATTATATATAGATCATACAACAAATTATGTGGGGGTGCTCCTGTCCGTTATGTAAATATGTAGAAAGGGAAAAAGAAAGTGGACGCACAGGGGAGCACTCAAAGAGGAAAAAACTAATAATATAAATGAGAGCAGGAAGAGGGAGACCCTAACAGGAAAATAAATAAAACATAACTTTTAATAATCTTGTTAAATATAATCGTGTAAATGAAGTGCATTAGTACTTAGATTAAAATCTGAGTGGATATGAGTCAGCAACCACGTAGTAAATCAAATAAATGTAATTAGTATGGTATCTTATAAGGTAGTTGGAAAAACTATAGACCAACTATAGCTTGCCACCTAAGAACCAAACACCGGTACAATTGGCTTAAAGTAGAGGCATAACCTCACAACAATTAATTACTAAATAAAGGTGTAGGTTTAAAAGTAGCAAACATAAACAAAAACAAAAGTGGCTGCAGAATGTGGAACCCCCTGGGAACTAAGCACCAGAAAAAAAATATATATTAACTTAAATAAGAGGTATAACCTCATAATTTAACACTAATAAAGGTGCAGGCTCTAAGGAGTAGTAATCTGCAGCAATACGTGTTATAGATAAAGATTCAAATTCGGACCATAAAGTGAACCAAAATTTAGAGCTATATTTAGAACTAACAATTAACGTGTTGCCAACTCAGGAATAACGCCTGATGCGCATTTCGCCGCTAAACGGCTTTGTCAAATGCTAAACGCTTTTGTTTTTGTTTATGTTTGCCACTTTTGAACCTACACCTTTATTTAGTAATTAATTGTTGTGAGGTTATGCCTACTTTAAGCCTATTGTACCGGTGTTTGGTTCTTAGGTGGCAAGCTATAGTTGGTCTATAGTTTTTCCAACTACCTTATAAGCTTTTTCCTCTTTGAGTGCTCCCCTGCGTGTCCACTAATTATTTAATTGCTCAGTAACACAATTCATATAGTTTACATTTCAAGTTGGAATATACTATATATGACAGTATACACAATATACAGCATACTATACCTACATCAAATATAATCGATTTATTATCTTTAAAGTTATAATTTTAGTGTAGCATATATTACTATAGTTAGGTTTTAATCTAGTTTATCCCTAGATATATATACCCTAAAGGATGTTTCTTGAAAGTGATCTATAAGCAGTAAAAAGAAAATATTGCCATTAATTAGTGTTTAGGAGTATAGAATTGACTGTAGCTTTCTCTTATTAATTCAGAGAGGACGGGCCTAGTTTGTATTATATAGTTTGAAAAGTGTCATGTCTTTTCAAAAATAATGTTTTCTCTACTTTTTTTTCTTAAAGGGATGAAACACAAAAATTTTCTTTCACGATTCAGATAGAGTATACAATTTTAAACAACTTTCCAATGTACTTTTATTATCTAATTTACTTCCTTCTCTTGGTATACTTTATTGAAGGAACAGCAATGCACTACTGGGAGTTAATTTAAAACCAATGACAGGATGCATATATGTGCAGCCCCCAATCAGCAGCTTCTGAGCCTACCTAGCTATACTTTTTTTTTTTAAAGTATACAAAGAGAACATAACAATTTAGATTATAAAAATAAATTAGAGAGTTGTTTAAAATTACTTGCTCTATCTAAATCATGAAATAAAACATTTGGTTTCAAGTCCCTATAATGTGGTCATGAATAGAAAAAAAATACTATATTATGGCCTCTTAGTAATCCCTAGAATTAAATCCTTAGAGATTTTGTGACAAGTATTCTTTGACAACAACCAATCAATAACAGTTCATATTTTCTATATAATTGAAGGTTTTGAGAACTCTATATTCCAGTGCAAAAATACATATAAATGGAAGAATCCTAATGGTCCTTCATTTTGCTGGATAATTCAGAGCTGATACTTAAATCCCACTGTCCCTCCCTTCTCTATTTCAATTCTCTATAAAATAGCAAAAATTATTTTTTAAGTCCACCAAACCATGATATCATCTGCAGCCTTGATCTGTCTGGAGCCCACCCCCAGATAGTCCAAGCCACACCCACTCTTCCCTTTGTACATGCTTCTGTTTTTATTTGTAATACAGTATATACTCTACATAGTAACTACTAGTAGCCAAGTAAGAGCCATAGAATTATTGCATAGGCAATTAGCACATCTTGTGCTTGCTTATCCACAGAAGTACTCTGTATAAATTGTTACCAATGCATCAGAGGATTATGAGTAACATATTCCAATTAGATATACAATATTTTAAGAATTTTGCTTCTAATACTGTGTTTAAACAAAGCAATTCCCTTATTGGGATTTCTGCTTTTGGGATTGCTGTGTTTTAAAACAGTACCAGAAGCAAAATGCTTAAGATATTGTATCTAATTTTCATAGCTTACCTTGAATCCTATGAAGCTTTGGTAATAATATATACAGAGTACTTCTGGGGATAAGCAAGTGGGGATACTTGCCTAGTTGTACTAATTCCCCTAGCAATAATGCTATGGGGACAATTTATTTAGCAGTGTATGCTGCTCATTCCGCGTAAGCCTGGATGATTGAAACCCCCTGCTAGCGGATGACTGGCCACGAATGTGAAGGGGGCAGCATTGCACAAGAATTTTATCAAAAATGCTTGTACAATGATACAATGATAAATGCCGACAGCATATGCTGTCAGCATTTAGCGATGTTGGGCGGACATGATTCGCTACAGCAAAACATGTCCGCTCGCCATTTGTTAAATCTACCACATGGCTCTGCAAATATATTAAAAATTAAAAAATAATTACTATAAATTTTTCAGGGTATCTGTAGATGTCAGTGGGATATATATATATATATATATATATATATATGTGTGTGTGTGTGTGTGTGTATATATATAATAAGATACAATAAGTATGAAATCAATCAAATAGAAAATTTGAGCATGCTCATTTTTTCACTGAATACATTCTATGTATTCCACATCTGAGATCAGACATGAAATACTTCTCCTGATTAACATAGCATTTAAGAGTTCAAAAGAGAGCATCTGTCTCATTACATAGATCACAGGAACCCCTGGGTTGATGGAGACAATAATCTGTGTTTTGGTGGAAAATATACTCAGAAGCCCTTTAAAATTTCTCAATATACTTTCTGATCTGAGAGAAGCATATGCCAACAGACATGTGATAATTTAACACCATGGCTCACTGGATTTCGTTTGAAACTTGATTGGATTCAGGAAAAAACAGTTTCTGGCTGAGGAGATGGCTCATATTACCTGGGTGTGAATTGTCCCCTGCGGAGTTTCCAATATGCAGCCCCAGACAAATTAGAATTTCAAGTCTCTGTATGACATAAATATATGAATCTTGCAAAAGGAATTGGTTTTCATGTGAGTTTGAGATACTCAAATGAACATGTATATTCAGACATATATTGAATGTGAACATGGAGGTCTGGGAGATTGTCTATACCTAAGAAGGGTAATATTGGAAGCTGAAAATCTAGGAATCCAGATTTCAACGTGTCTTAACCTATGTGAGGGTGTTTTTTGGAGTCATAGAAGTCTTAAGGATCCAAAGTTTGGACAAATCATATATATAGTTTTCAAACATTAAATATGTGCCCGGACTATTAAATAATAGATATGAATAAATTGATATGACATTGTCTGTTCATATAATATCAAATGTGAATGTCTGCTAAATGAAAAATATAAATAACCTATCAATTTTATTTTTTCAGGCATCTAACAAATACATATGTGGTTGTCCCATAAATTGCGTAATATGTTTTACGCATGCAGAAAGAGGTGTACTGAATGTGAAATATGCTGTGTTTTTATCTGAATATAAGAGAATAATCAAATACAACTTTAAATGGATTTTAAGATAATAATAATAATAATAATAATATGATCGCTAGAAACATGCTTGTATTTGGTATTGGAATAATCAGAAAAATGACATTATTCCATCCTATCTATAATTAAAATTGTAAGTAATTCATGCAAAAAGTTACAGTATGTTAAATAATTATTATATAGAGAGATATTTGGATTAGCAGTGACTGATGGTGAGACTCTATTTGCTGGTTGTCTTCTGCCCCCTAGGGGATTGGAACTGGTATGACAGCCAAATAAATTGTTTATTAGATCACATGCAGAGCCAGTCAGGGAGGCATCTCCCAGGTGACCAATGAGATGTGCAGATCCAAGGAAGAATCACAAACAAGCTTCCGAAGGGCCTATCATATCGTTTCACAAATGATTAAGATAATATAAGCTGAATGCAAGAGGAGAAAAGAGGCTGGCTGACTTTTTGTTGAACTCTGGGCTGATAACTTGCTGCATTTGGGACACAGTCACTTTAAGCAAATTGGGCTACTTTTTCTTATCCACATTGCAAATACCTTTATTTCATATGAGGTGAAACAAGAAATATTGGAAGCTGAAATATCGATTTGGTTATTTTTGGTGAAGTATACGCGATTGATATATATATATATATATATATATATATATATATATATATATATATATATATATAATATTTAAATCAAAAGGTATTTGTTAACCATAACTAATTGCAGTTAGTAGATTTAAAAGGGTATTTTGTATTTTAGCTTGCATTCATAGTCCTGTGTAGTCTTAACTTGTCACTCTTGTATGCTAAGTAATTCATTTATTTGCTAGATAAATATCCTTTATGTTGCATATTTTTTAGTCAGGTCCATTATTGTAAGTACATCTCTCTGGTGTGTAATTTATCTTTGCATCTTTTTTATCTTTGCATATATATATATATTAGAATTTTTCTTAATTGTAGATAATTAAGAAATTATTTCACCTTAGATAAATTGGCATATAAACTGACTGTTTACAATAAGAATATATAACACTTCTGGAATTTTAATTAGGGTTGTATAGAATCATTTGTGGGTTAAATAGTTTAAGTATATTTGTCTGGAAGTTAGTGACCCATACTCTGATTTTTCATTGTGGTATATTAATGCAATTTCATTGTGAACAAGGTTAATTCTAGAGGTATATTTTGTTTGCTTTGTAAAGAATATTATAACAGTTTTAAACTTGTATAGTTTGATTCATATCTGGTTTTCTATAAATATAATTAAATGTGTCTATAAATTTTAACTAATATAAAGAATTTAGGAATTTACATTACTTTTATTGTTTTGTATATGCATTTTATTGTGGGTTTGTTTTAAAGAATAATTATTTAATATATTGTATTATAACCCAGCCATATACTGACATATTATTTGGAGGCACACAGCTGAGATTTTATTAGTATTTATCAAATTGATATAATATACTCGTAGTAAATAGAGATTAAAAAAAGAAAAAAACATTTTTGGGAAAAATTGATTAAAATGTTTTAATTTTTCATATTTCAAAATTAATATTAATATTTTGAAAATATTTTATTTTTCTTATTGGTCAAAATTGTATTAGTGGTTTTTATATAACTAGATACTAAGCCAATATAATAATGTATGTTACTAGAAGTGAATCAATTAATTCTATACATTGTTGAAATATGTTCCCCAAAATCGCCCGTTAGTCAGGCAAAAACGTTTAAAGCAGAAGCCATTACTTACCTTAAAAATAAATTAAATATTAAGGGCGAATTAGGCGCTTACATTAAGATGCTAAAGACTAAGGCCAAAAATATTGCAGATAATATATTGTGTGGCGAAAGCAAAATATTTCAAGGGCTGTTAAAATTGGGCCAACCTCTGAAGCAGGGAAAACAGGATGAAATAATTTTCAAAACTTGGGGCCTGCTCCTCTATGTGAACACTGAAATGTGCAATAAAATAGAAGTACAAAATTCACAATTTGAGCAACTGAGGGGTGAAAATGATTCATTAAGGTTAGATGAGGAAGAGGCAGAATGAATCCAGAATAAAATTGATGAGTTTACAAAAATATAACCAGAGTTTAGTTGCTCAGATAGAAGATTTGCATAAGGAACTCGCACAAAGCCAGAGATAATTAAGTGGTTTAAAAAGGCTGTATCGTTATAATGAAAACCCCTCTATTAGCAATGAGGATAATGTAGATAATCCTAAATCTCTTAAAGATTACATTAGGACTGAACTACAGAAATTTAGGGAAGAATTTAGACAAAGAACCCCTATTGGGTCAGAAGTAAATTTCCCAAATAGACAGTCACCTCATGATATAAATTCAGGGAACTGCTATAACTCACCTGAGGAGGGGGAGGGCATCCCTAGTAGTGAGTAAGAGGGTGGAGCTAGCTACCCAAATAGCCCACGTAGTACGAATGTACGTAGGGGGTCTCCCCATAGTGAATTTAGGGCAGATAAGAGATGCTCCAGCCCCAAAATTAAGACTCCTAGGAAAGCCCGAGATACGTCTAATATGGTACATGACACCCCTAAAATAATTACATTTTTAAGTTATGCAGTACCAAAGTTCTCCAACAAGGGAACCAATTCTATACTTGACCATTTTAGAGACCTATGAAAACGCTTTCTCCATAATGAATGTCACAAGTGAGCAGTCAAAAATTGACTTTTTGCCCTGGGTATTTGAAGGTAAATATCACAAATTCTTTGCTTCACTAAAGGATATGAATATTCATTCCTGGAATGAGACAAAATGACAGTGCAGAAAAGAATTCGGGCAATATTGCACTAAGACTGCAGCTAAAATAGCTGTATGCGGTTTAAATTGTTGTGCGAATCAAAGCCCTATAGAATTCCTTTCTGTACTGAAAAGTGCGTACAGTATGACTGAAGATTATCCCATATTTGAATGCTCAGAATTTGTGAATTTATTTTTCTAAGCATTGCCCGCACCCATCAAACTTAATTTAGCTAGAGATTTTGATGAGCACTGCTCGTTGGACTGTCTGATCAAGAAGAGTACAAAGTTATACTCTATTCAGCAATTCAGTGAACAGGGGGTTAAAAGGGAACCAAAGCCCAGTACCAAAATTGTGGTAGAAACTAGGGTGTCAGCTAGCCCCCTCAATATGGAGTCTAAAAAGAAAACCTATGAGGAGGTGGCCCGAGAAAACAAGCCATCCCAACAAAGTTTTAACTCTGCCCCTCCCCCAACATGGGCTGAGGTGCAGAGAGATTATGCTCAAGATGGTGGGCATACCCAGGTAACTAATTATTCCCAAAGAGATGAACGCCCACAAAATAATTGGTATCCCCATAAAAATAAATACCAAAAGTGACGAAAATACTCTCAGGGTAACCATACACCCCAAGTAAATAGTGCTTCCCAAAATACTAACCTTGAACAAGTTGAACCCCAAAGACAGCCACATCAAAATAGGAGCAATAGCTATTATTCTGAGGGATCCCAAGAATCCAGAAATCAATACCATGGGACATCAAAAAAATCGGTCCATTGGTAAAGATAGCTTGTCCATTCAAGTGGGCCAACTCAGCACACAAGTTAGTCAACTATGTACACTATTTACTAATATGAGTCAAGCTTTTACGGCTCAGCAACCTAACAATCCTTTTTTAGGGGTACAGCCAGTGGCCAGCAGTGGGCCACAGGCACAATCATAAATACTGCAGTATTACCTGAGAGAGGGGGGAGAGATATACCAAATGGAATGATAAATGTCAATAATGGTACTAATCATATTCTCTCCCTACAGACCGGAAACGGACGATTTAGCTGTGATGACGAGCAACCTCGGCCTGAAAGCTTTAACCAATCCCTTCCTTTGCAGCATCCTCTTAACCTTATTTCCACAGATGCAGTACACAGGAACCCAATCGATCCTATTACAAAGGGATGGACTGGTGAGCATGAAAATTCTCCTGCATCAGGTAGCGTGGCAGATTCAGGTAACACGTGGCGAAGCCCACAGATGTATGATAATGCCAATTTTATGTGTGAAATAGTAGAAACTGCAAGGAGATATTATGTATTAGCTGAGCTCCAGGATTCAGTTTCCAACCCTATCATGGGATTAATTGATACTGGATCTCAGGCAACTATTTTATCCCACAGGTACTACACACAGCTAAATGAGCTAACACCCCACAAACCTAAAATAAAAGAATTTGATGGTTCACTAATAGGTGTTGGTGGTGACTCTTTAAAAGTCTATGGTACGGCATGGTTAAAATTTAAACTGGGGAACAGGGTCATAAGACACCCCGTCATTATAGTGGATCTGCCAACTGATAATTTAATAATTGGTAGTGATCTCCTGAAGCGATTAAGCACCATAATTGATTGCATAAATAATGTAATTTGGTCACAAGTAAAAAGGCCTATTAATTATGAGCGATCCGATATATCTTGCACCTGACATAACTGTCACGTGGAGGAAGAGAAGCCAGATGCTGTGGAGATTCATTTCAGGAATGACTCTATACCTGAAATCACTATCCTACAAATAGATGATCAGACTCCTTTAAGTGGCTCTGATGGTAATATTTTAAAAATTTCGCCTGGAAAGATAGCAAATATTTCTCTAGACGGCAATGTACTAACCATATCTCTCCACAAGGGGGACCCTAAATCCCTTAAAGGGGGAGGCCACACTCAATACCTCGCAGGGATTGAGGGAGTTAAGTATGACCTACTTATCCCTATGCAAGTGCATGACCTTGGTAAAACCAAATATGCTAAATTGAACTTAAAACAAGAAGCTAGCTATATAAGCGAAGGCTTATTAGCGCAAGTAGCGGAAGCTAAGGTGATTAAATATCTTTCTCCCCAAGACCACTGCGTCCACGGCCTGGATGACAGGTCTGAAAGCTATAATGTCACAGCTAAATGCTTATTATCTATCTCCATAGGTAATAAATCAGCGAAGCACCTGTTTTTAGTTTTAAACACTCCCCATAATCAAATATACATTGGCAATGATCTCTTACATAGATATGCCATACAAATAGATTTGACTAACTCTTGCCTCTGAAGCAGGTTAAAGGGGGACCCTGAAGTATTTCAGGATGAAAACGCAGCCCTGAAATCAAATCAGCAATTGCCATATGCTGTAGATATGCAGGTGTCTAACGATGTTATAATCCCTGCTGGGGCTGATAAATTCCTCTTACCCTTACAGGTAAAAAGAGGTCAGAAATTAAAAACTTCTGAAACACTAATTTGCCTCTCCCATAGAATACAAAATCTGGGAATAACAATGGCCCATACTCCTTTGGTAAATATTGGAACTATTCCAATACATGTTATTGTGCATAACATGACCCCACAGGATAAAACCTTTTCCAAGGGAACTACCATAGGATATGCACTGAAATTAAGTTATTACACTTTTGGATTCCAGAATAATGTAATTGGGCTAATACCTGAAGAATACTTAAATGAAGAACAATTAATAGAACAATCCTTTGCATCTATGCCAGAGGGTCTATTTGTAAAATTGAAGAAGCCTCTCTAGTATTTGATCAGCCGATCAAAGAGCAAGAATACCCCAATACCCAGAGCCATGGGGGCAATATAAATTATAATCAAGGGGACCTCACCTCTAGGTTGGAAAAGGCCTATGAGATAGGACAGCCTGAAATCTTTCCAGGATTTCAGCAAATAGTCGAAGAGAAAATATCTTTAGCTAATGGCTGTTCCAGTGATGATGAACGCCAACAGCTATGAGAACTCCTGATGGAGTACAATGATTTTTTTGCTAGGGATTCTTATGACTGTGGGGCTACAGACTTGCACATTGCAAGAATCCAAACAGATCCCAATGCACCACCTGTCTTTGTTAAACAATACAGACTTCATTTAGCCTCATATGATTCTCTTGCAGAAATCATAAGGAACTTGGAAGAAAGAGGTATTATCAGTCAGGTGCATAGCTCTTATAACAATCCTATTCTAGGTGTTCTCAAGCCCAATGGACAATGGCATTTGTGTGCTGATTTAAGACAGCTAAACAAGCGAGTGTACATGTCTGGCTGGCCTGTGCCATATATTGACCAGTGCCTAGCGCAGATGCAGGGATCCAAAATATTCACTGCCATTGATTGTGCACAGGGATATTGGACCATAAAGGTACATGAGGAGGACCAGTATAAGCTGGCATTCTCATTCCAAAAGGTCCAGTATGCATTCCAGAGACTCCCATTTGGATACATAAATTCAGGACATGAATTTGCTGTATTCATGCATAAGGCTATGCCTGATGCACTGGAAAGGGGGACATTATCTTATGTTGATGATGTTTTAATCAAAAGCACAGACTTTGAAAACCACACATCACAGAGCTTAAACACGTCCTCAGCCAACTTAAAAGGGCAGGTGTCAAATTATCCCTACATGAAGCTCAATGGTGCCGCTCTTGTGTAAACTTCTTGGGACATGAAGTAACTTCTGAAGGGCTTAATTCTCAGAAGAAAAAGGTGGAAGATATAATAAATTCTACAAACCCATCTAACTTAAAGGAATTGAGATCATTCCTGGGTATGACAAATTATTCTTGCAAATTTAGTGATAATTATGCAGAATTAGCTAAACAACTGCTACTTCTTCTAAAGAAGGATGTGAAATGGCACTGGAGAGAGGCTCAAGAGACAGCCAATGCCATAAGAGAGCTGAAGAGAAAACTCACTCAAGCACCTTGCTTAGCATACCCTGAAGGTGGTAAACCTTTCTACCTAGAAACAGGTTACACAGATATAAGCATGAGTGCTGTTTTATACCAAAAGCATGATAATTTAAGCAATGTCATTGCTTATGCGGGCAAAACTCTATCCCCAGTAGAAATAAAATTTAGCGATTGCGAAAAAACCCTCTTATCTACTGTATGGGCTCTACAAAATGTCTGCAGCTATATACAGGGCGAGAAAATTATTGTAGACATGGCCCACCAGCCTTTGCTGTATCTGCAAAGTGAGAGAATAAGAGATGGGAATTTGTCTAATAGTCGCTTAACAGCTTGGACTCTTTCCTTACAAGGCTGGCCTTTAGAAATCCGCTATAAACAAAACAAAAAGGAATCCAGCTGCACAAGGGCTTGCTGGACTCCATGACTGTACTGCTAAGGATCAAGGGGAAGAATTATTAGAAGATGATTTCCTGGAGGAACAATTGCTAGTTTCCCCATATAAAATGTATAATGAGGACCAGTGTCAAACATTACCTTGGGTATATGTTGATGGTTGTTCTTACCATGCCACTATTGAAAATGAGCGCAGATTAGTCGCTGGCATTGGTATAACTGGGGCAAATGGATTCCCAAATATATCTATAGGTTTCAACATTGGACTAAGATCCAGTCAAGTTGCAGAACTCACTGCTGTTCTAAAAACCATTGAAATGGCTATTGAACATAATATTTGTGAATTTGTGATCATTACTGACTCAAATTATGTGCGCGACAGTTTTGTTGAATACCTGCCAACTTGGAAAAGAAATGGCATGCAGAAAACTAACAACAAACCTGTCAAACATGGCAATTTGTTCTGCGAGATTGATAATCTGGTTGTGTCCAATGATTTAACCATACACTGGAAAAAGACCAAGGGTCATTCCAGAATTCTAGGTCCTGATAAGGAAGGCAATGATCTTGCAGATTCATTAGCCAAACAAGGAGCCATAACTGGAGAACTCCTTAATATCGACCACTTAATGGGTGCAATTCAGGTAGAAGCCATTACCAGAAACCAGGCTAAACAACATAGTGAGCTTAACTTGGTACAATGGAGTCAGTATTCTCCTAGTGAGGACCTGATCACTAGTCAAAAAGACGACCCCATTGTAGGCATCTTCTATAAACACATAAAAGATCCTGAAAGCAACCCCATCTCAAAAGATGATTGTATTGGCAAGGAAGATCTTAGAATCTTAATGGAGTCCAGATCACAATTCAAGTTACAGGATGGGTTGTTAATTAGAACCTCCAAAACTGGCATCCAGCAATGGGTGGTACCCACCAAGTTCAGAGGTCTAATGCTTCAACATGCCCATGATGCCCCCACATCTGGTCATCGTGGTGCCAAACTCACGTATAAAATATTGCATGATAACGCCTTTTGGCCGCACATGTTGAAAGATGTTCAAACTTCTATCAAGGTTGTTTAATCTGTCCACAGTTCCAACCCACTGCACCAATGCATAGAGCGCCATTGCAGAAAAGGGGGATGGTAATGCCATGGTCAGATATACAAATTGATTTTATTAGTCTAGTAACAAGGTCATCTAGAGGTAACAAATACATGTTGACAGTGATATGTCTGTTCACCAAATGGGTAGTGTGCATCAGTGCACCTAACAATAGTGCTGAAACATGCGCAGCATTGCTCATCAAACACGTGTTTTCCAGATTTGGTTTGCCCCAAAGAATCGAATCCAATCGGGGAACCCACTTCACTAGCGAAGTTATGATTAAAATGTGGAAAATACTAGGGGTCAAAAGGAAGCTCCATATTGCATATAGAGCTGCCTCAAACGGTGGTGTAGAGCATTACAACCAGTCCATTTTGAAAATCCTCAAAAAGTTTGTGAGTGAAACGGGTAAAGACTGGGATGTAAAACTACCTCTAGTCCTAATGGAATTAAGAGCAACTCCAAGTAGTGCTACCAAGATGTCACCTTTTGAATTGATGACTGGTAGAGAAATGGTTCTACCTCAGCATCTGCTGTACCGTACATCAAACCAAAACTTGATAAACGCTGCCAATACACATCAATATGTGGAGAACCTAAGAAAGCACCTGCAATATGCCTTTGCATTTGCTCAAAGGAACTTAGAGAAAGCCGCAACTGCCACTAAAACCTATTATGATCTCAAAACGTCCAAAAAGGTATATGAAATAAATGATAAGGTTTATCTTTATAACTTTGGAAGAGATCAGGTCAAGGAGAAGAAATTTCTTCCTTAATTGAGCGTGCCATCCTAGATCCCAACTACAAGTCATAGAGGGAGAATGAAATATCATATCCCCAAATACATTAGACATATTGTAGTTTAAAGATACCTAACTAATGAGCATAAGGGCTTAAAAATAATGGACTCTCTTCATAGAAGGCTGTCTATAATGCATACTGTCAGCACATTCACCAAGTACCGCTGACTTTAAGCCAATTCAAATACATGTTTCCTACATGTATTTAAAATTTGAAGGGGAAATTATGTCAGGGTATCTGTAGATGTCAGTGGGCAATATATATATATATATATATATATATATAATAAGATAAAATAAGTATGGAATCTCTCAAATAGTAAGTTTGAGCATGCTCATTTTATGACTGAATACATTCTATGTATTCCACATCTGAGATCAGACATGAAAAATTTCTCCTGATTAACATAGCATTTAAGAGTTCAAAAGAGAGCATCTGTCTCATTACCTAGATCACTGGAACCTCTGGGTTGATGGAGTCAATAGTCTGTGTTTTGGTGGAAAATATGCTCAGAATCCCTTTGAAATTTCTCAATATACTTTCTGATTTGAGAAAAGCATATGCCAACAGACATGTGATAATTTAACACCAAGGCTCACTGGATTTCGTTTGAAGCTTGATTAGATTTAGGAAAAAAACAGTTTCTGGCTGAGGAGATGGCTGATATCATCTGGGTGTGAATTGTCCCCTGCAGAGATTCCAATATGCAGCCCCAGACAAATTAGCATTTCAATTCTCTGTATGACATAAAAAAATTAATCTTGCAAAAGGAATTGTGCCAGGTATTTATGTGAGTTTGAGATACTCAAATGAACATGTATATTCAGACACATATTGAATGTGAACATAGAGGTCTGGGAGATTGTCTATACCTAAGAAGGGTAATATTGGAAGCTGAAAATATAGGAATCCAGATTTCAACGTGTCTTAAAGGGACACTCAAGTCAAAATTAAACTTCATGATTCAGATACAGCATGCAATTTTAAACAACTTTCCAATTCACTTCCATTAACAAAATGTGCACAGACTTTTTATATTTACACTTTTTGAGTCACCAACTCCTACTGAGCATGTGCAAGAATTCACAGCATATATGTATATGCATTTGTGATTGGCTGATGGCTGTCACATGATACAGGGGGAGTGGAAATAGACATAACTTTGCAAATTATTTAACAAAGTCTATTACTCATTTGAAGTCGTGCATTTGTTGATTATGCAAATGTACAGTGTTGACTGGTCCTTTAAACTATGTGTTTTTTTTTTTGGAATCATAGAAGTCTTAAGCATCCGAAGTTTAGACAAATCGTATATATAGTTTTCAAACATTAAATATGTGTCCCAGACTATTAAATAATAGATAAAAATAAATTGATATGAAATTGTCTGTTCGTATAATATTAAATGTGAATATCTGCTAAATGAAAAATATAAATAACCTATTCTATATATTTTTTCAGGCATCTAACAAATACATATGTGGTTGTCCCATAAATTGCGTAATATGTTCTTTAAATTGATTTTAAGATAATAATAATAATAATAATATGATCGCTAGAAATATGCTTGTAGTTGGTATTGGAATAATCAGAAAAATTACATTATACTATCCCATCTATAATTAAAATTGTAAGTGATTAATGCAAAAAGTTATAGTATGTTAAATAATCACTATATAGGGAGATATTTGCATTAGCAGTGATTGATGGTGAGACTGTATTTGTTGGTTGTCTGCTGCCCCCTAGGTGATTGGAACTGGTATGACAACTTTTTCTTATCCACATTGCAAATACCTTTATTTCATATGAGGTGAAACAAGAAATATTGGAAGCTGAAATATTGATTTGTTTATTTTTGGTGAAATATACGCTTGAGTATTGGAAATGGTATGACAGCCAAATAAATAGTCTATTAGAAAACATGCAGAGCCAGTCAGGGAGGCGTCTCCCAGGTGACCAATAAGATGTTTAGATCCAAGGACGAATCACAGACAAGCTTCCGAAGGGCCTATCATATCGTTTCACCAATGATTAAGATAATATAAGCTGAATGCAAGAGGAGAAAAGAGGCTGGCTAACTTTTTGATGAACTCTGGACTGATAACTTGCTGCGTTGGTACACAGTCACTTTTAGCAAATTGGGCTACTTTTACTTATCCACATTGCAAATACCTTTATTTCATATGAGGTAAAACAAGAAATATTGGAAGCTGAAATATCAATTTGGTTATTTTTGGGGAAATATACACGATTGATAAATATATATAGAATATTTAAATCAAAGGTATTTGGTAACCATAACTAATTGCAGTTAGTAGATTTAAAAGGGCATTTTGTATTTTAGCTTGCATTCATAGTCCTGTGTAGTCTTAACTAGTCCCTTTTGTATGCTAAGTAATTCATTTATTTGCTAGATAAATATATTTTGTGTTGCATATTTCTTAGTCAGGCCCATTATTGTAAGTAAATATCTATGGTGTGTAATTTATCTTTGAAAAAAAAAAATATATATATATATATATATATATATTAGAATTTTTCTTAATTGTAGATAATTAAGAATTTATTTCACCTTAGATAAATTGGCATATAAACTGACTGTTTACGTTGTATAGAATCATTTGTGGGTTAAATAGTTTAAGTATATTTGTCTGTAAGTTACTGACCCATACGGTGATATTTCATTGTGGTATTTTAATGCAATACAATTGTGAACAAGGTTAATTCTAGAGGTATATTTGGTTTGCTTTGTAAAGAATATTATAACATTGTATAGTTTGATTCATATCTGGTTTTCTATAAATATAATTCAATGTGTCTATAAATTTTACCTAATATAAAGAATTTGCATTATTTTTCTAAAGAATAATTATTAAAAATATATTGTATTATAACCCGGCCATATACTGACAAATTATTTAAAATTATTATACATTTCCACATGCCTACAGTAATAAACAACAAGAACATACTTCATCCCTTTAGTTATACAATGATTTTGCCATTGAAACATAAGACATTTACAGCTGCAAATACCTATTTTGATTGGCATTATTTTTATTTGTTGCATTATTGTTTATGTTCTTAGTCAACTAAGCTTAATGTGGAAAAATGTACTGTAATAGTAGATATTTTAACTTTTGTTCCTCGTAGCTCTGAGACATATGTTGATGTGCATTGACCTCCTTCAGTTGTAAGAAACATTTTGAGATGGCTCATATCTATTGTGGAAATGAGATACAACTCAATGTTCACATCTCTGGCATGTCAAAGTATATAAATACTGAGAAAGGAAGAAATCATACAATGCATTTTGACAGCGATTCATTCCATGACCTCAGTACAATGGTCATTTCCAGCATTGCTTTGTTTGAAGTATTGTATTCAAAACCATTTTATTTTCTTTTTTTTGGACAAAATGATAGGGTAATTGCATTAAGGGAATGGTAGGCAATGAAACAGTGGGGATCATGGAAAACTGCAGTACAATCAAAAACAATTGTAAGCCAGAAATACGGTTACTGACAATTTTCTTTTCCAGGAAATTTTAGCAGAACAATAGTTTGAATGTACCAATTTCTTAGACTTTTTTTTAAATCATGTACATTTCTTAAATAGTGCTATTATTTTTTTGTTGTTGTTCTGACATTTATACATATATCATTTAAAAAAAATGCTTATTTATTATTTATACTGTTCCTTTTTTAAAAATGGAAAATATTTCAAATTATATTACATTTATTAGACAAAAAAAATTGTTTTTTTTTTAATATTTTCATATTATTCAAAATTTGTCCATGTGGGAATTTATTTTAAACAAACATTGGATTCATACTCATTACAGTTATTTCCAATGGAAATAAAAATATAGACAGCTAAGTTTAACAAAAATCTTACACTATAAGAATAAATTACCAGAACCTACTGTATCATTTAATGTTAACAGAAAATCCAACTCTCTAAGTAAATTTGATTCAATGACTACCTCAGAGTGGCACAGAAGTCACACAACTGCATATTCCAATAGCTCAAGTCAAATTCATTAAAAGTGTCTGAGCCTCCTCTAGTCTCCCACCACCTCATACTATTTTAAAGGGACAGTCTAGTCCAAAATAAACTTTCATGATTCAGATAGGGCATGTCATTTTAAACAATTTTCCAATTTACTTTTATCACCAATTTTTCTTTGTTCTCTTGGTATTCTTAGTTGAAAGCTAAACCTAGGCAGTTCATATGCTAATTTCTAAACCCTTGAAGGCCGCCTCTCCTCTCAGGGCATTTTGACAGTTTTTAACCACTAGAGGGTGTTAGTTCATGTGTGTCATATAGATAACACTGTGCTCACGCACGTGGAGCTCCAATGAGCCAGCACTTGATTGGCTAAAATGCATGTCTGTCAAAATAACTGAAATAAGGGGGCAGTTTGCAGAGGCTTAGATACAAGATAATCACAGAGGTAAAAAGTGTATTTATATAACTGTGTTGGTTATGCACAACTAGGGAATGGGTAATAAAGGGATTATCTATATTTTAAAACAATAACAATTCTGGTGTAGACTGTCCCTTTAAGGCTTGATCAGACAAGCCTGAAAGACTAAAATCCAACATTTAGAGCCTAACTGGCTTTCCCTATCAACAGTCATTAGTACTATGTCAGGATTGGATGAGGTATGATGGACACATGAATGGACAAACCATGTGTACATCATTACAAACAAAGGAGCAGATTAACTAAAGAATATAACTCATTCACTCCCTTCCTGCACCTTTTATTGGCATCAAATGGCACAAATGAGGGAAATAATACATTTTGCCAAGAAATTATTCAGTCTTCGTTGGTTCCATCCAATAATGTATTTGGCTATTCATATATTGGACAACTTAACAAATCAGCAAAATTTAAACTAATTTTCATTTGTCTGAAGCATGGATGCACATCTCTAACATTTATTAAACAGTGCTGAGTGAGACATATTTTTTTCATGCTTGTTAAAACATGTATTTGTTACCCAATACAACATCAACAGTTTTCCTCCTTAGTCAGTGATCATGTATACAGCAATATGAGTTACATAAACATGCAGATTTTTCTTATTCTTTTCTTCAAATATCTTGTTATTTGCTACTCTTTTATTATACAAAATGTTCAACTTCTCATTTTCTAGGTATAAATAAAGATACTAAAAGCTACTAAATAGTTTTCTTTATAAATGATAAATGCAACTTTGTGTTTCAAACTGATTCAAAGGGAATTGAGAGTAAACGCATTGCTTCCAGCATGCTGATAACATCAAAGAGTTTGCAACAAATGACAGCATGTGACCCTGCTTGTGGCAGGGCATGACGAATAAGGAATTAAACAAAAAAAAAATCACTGCTGTTTGGCACTTGGCAATAAAATAATGATATATTATTTGGTGTGCCAGTGCTACGTAGTGAATACATTACTTGCAGTCCTCTTTGAGCTCTGCATTGTCTAAAGTCATTTAAAATATTCCTTAATTTTTTCATATTTTAAATCAAATGTACCCTATATCTGCACATCTAAACTGGCACCTGCTTCTGCAGTTTTTTTCTTTTTTAAGGGGACAGTCAAGTCCAAACTAAACTTTAATGATTCAAATAGGGCATATTATTTTAAACAACTTTCCAATTTACTTTTATCACCAATTTTGCTTTGTTCTCTTGGTATTCTTAATTTAAAGTTAAACCTAGGTAGGCTCATATGCTAATTTCTTAGACCTTGAAGGCTGCCTCTAATCTGAATGCATTTTTACAGTTTTTCACCACTAGAGGGCATTAGTTAATGTGTGTATAGATAACATTAAGATCACGCACGTGAAGTTACCTAGGAGTCAGTACTGATTGGCTAAAATGCAAATCTGTCAAATGAACTGAAATAAGGGAGCAGTTTGCAGAGGCATATATACAAGGTAATTACAGAGGTAAAACATGTATTAATAGAACTGTGTTGGTTATGTAAAACTTGGGAATAGGCAATGAAGGGATTATCTATCTTTTAAAAAAAAAAAAACTGGTGTTGAGTGCCCCTTTAATTAGGCTTCATGAGATAAAGATAATCAAAGGCTGTATCCCCGGAACCATTATCTCCAAAGGCAGTGCACTGTGGATGTGCATTTCCCTTTAGTTTATCACCAGAAGCAACTAACTTTTAGGAACATACACCAGTTGAAGATTATGGGGGGTAGTTATCAAGCCGTCTACTTTTCTGCCTTCACCGGCCCAATAGGCCCGCCTAAGCTCGCCTACCTTCGCCGCCGCGGACCTTGAATACGTTCGCCTAAGTTATCAAATAAATCTGTCAAAAAGCCGCGGGGCAATGAGCAGCGGACTGTGAGAGTTATCACTCATCCGATCTCACTGCTCTTCGGCTTTTTCCCAGCTTTATTGCTAGCCTGTCACTAAGCACTCACACTAAACTACACTGTTCTACCCCCTATACCGGCGCCCCCAGAGCCCCCCGCAACTAAATAAAGTTACTAACCCCTAAACCGCCGCTCCTAGACCCTGTCGCAACTCTTATAAATGTATTAACCCCTAAACCGCCGCTCCTAGACCCTGCCACAACTCTTATAAATGTATTAACCCCTAAACTGCCGCTCCTAGACCCTGCTGCAACTCTTATAAATGTATTAACCCCTAAACCGCCGCTCCCGGACACCGCTGCCACCTACATTATACCTAGTAACCCCTATCCTGCCCCCCCTACACCGTCGCCCTCTATAGTAAAGTTATTAACCCCTATCCTGCTGATCCCGCACCTCGCCGCAACTAAATAAATAGTTTAACCCCTAAACCGCTGCTCCCTGAACCCGCCGCAACCTATATTAAACCTATTAACCCCTATCCTGCCCCCCCTACACCATCGCCACCTATAATAAATTTATTAACCCTTATCCTGCCCCCCACTACACCGCCGCCACTGTAATAAAATGATTAACCCCTAAACCTAAGTCTAACCCTAACCCTAACGCCCCCCTAACTTAAATATTAATTAAATAAATCTAAATAATATTTCTATTATTAACTAAATTAATCCTATTTAAAACTAAATACTTACCTTTAAAATAAACCCTAATATAGCTACAATATAAATAATAATTATATTGTAGCTATCTTATGATTTATTTTTATTTTACAGGCAACTTTCAATTTATTTTAACTAGGTACAATAGCTATTAAATAGTTATTAACTATTTAATAGCTACCTAGCTAAAATAAACTGAAATGTACCTGTAAAATAAATCCTAACCTAAGTTATAATTACACCTAACACTACACTATACTTTAATAAATTATTCCTATTTAAAACTAAATACTTACCTGTAAAATAAACCCTAATATAGCTACAATATAAATAATAATTATATTGTAGCTATCTTAGGATTTATATTTATTTTACAGGTAACTTTGTATTTATTTTAGCTAGTTAGAATAGTTATTAAATAGTTATTAACTATTTAATAACTACCTAGCTAAAAGAAATACAAAATTACCTGTAAAATAAATCCTAACCTAAGTTACAATTAAACCTAATACTACACTATCATTAAATTAATTAAATAAACTACCTACAAATAACTACAATTAAATACAATTACATAAACTAACTAAAGTACAAAAAATAAAAAAAGCTAAGTTACAAAAAATAAAAAAATAAGTTACAAACATTTTAAAAATATTTCAACTATTTTAAGCTACTTACACCTAATCTAAGCCCCCTAATAAAATAACAAACCCCCCCAAAATAAAAAAATGCCCTACCCTATTCTAAATTAAATAAAGTTCAAAGCTCTTTTACCTTACCAGCCCTTAAAAGGGCCATTTGTGGGGGCATGCCCCAAAAAGTTCAGCTCTTTTGCCTGTAAAAGAAAAATACAACCCCCCCCCAACATTAAAACCCACCACCCACATACCCCTAATCTAACCCAAACCCCCCTTACAAAAACCTAACACTAATGCCCTGAAGATCATCCTACCTTGAGTCGTCTTCACTCAGCCGAGCAGCGATGGAACCAAAGTGGACATCCGGAGCGGAAGAAGTTAATCCTCCAAGCGGCGCTGAAGAAATCTTCCATCCGATGAAGTCATCATCCAGGCGGCGCTGAAGAAGTCTTCGATCCGGGCGATGTCATCTTCCAAGAGGCGCTGAAGAGGTCTTCTATCCGGGCGATGTCATCTTCCAAGCCGAGTCTTGAATCTTCCTTCCGCCGACGCGGAACCTCCTTCTTCACCGACGGACTACGACGAATGAAGGCTCCTTTAAGGGACGTCATCCAAGATGGCGTCCCCTCAATTCCGATTGGCTGATAGGATTCTATCAGCCAATCGGAATTAAGATAGGAAAAATCTGATTGGCTGATAGAATCAGCCAATCAGATTGAGCTTGCATTCTATTGGCTGTTCCGATCAGCCAATAGAATGCGAGCTCAATCTGATTGGCTGATTCCATGTAGGGGGGGGAGGATTAGGTGTAGGGGGGAAGGATTAGGGGTGTTTAGACTCGGGGTACATGTTAGGGTGTTAGGTGCAGACAGCTCCCATAGAAATCAATGGGATGTCTGTCAGCAGCGAACTTGTACTTTCGCTATGGTCAGACTCCCATTGATTCCTATGGGATCCGCCTCCTCCAGGGGTGGCGGGTTGAAAACCAGGTACGCTGGGCCGGAAAAGTGCCGAGCGTACCTGCTAGTCATTTGATAACTAGCAAAAGTAGTGAGATTGTGTGCGGAACATCTGGAGTGACGTAAGAATCGATCTGTGTCGGACTGAGTCCGGCGGATCGAAGTTTACGTCACAAAATTCTACTTTTGCCGGTCTCGAGCCTTTGATAACTAAGGCGAATCAGCCTCGCCACAAATACGCTGCGGAATTCCAGCGTATTTGAGGTTGACGGCTTGATAACTACCCCCCAATGGCTCAGGCAATAAGCTCCAGCAGTGGAACTCTGCTAAAGTCTAGAGAAATAGACCAAATTAATTTAAAACTTGCAGACAAGTGATCTATTTGAAATTACTCCCTTTAAGATAGTACTGAAATGAACAGATTTGTTATAACCTTGTTCATCAGTCCCATCAGTGTGGCCACTCGATGTTGATGAGAAGTTATGGAATTAGAATTATTTCATATGAGAATCCAGAGAAAGCTACAACACATTTCTACATATCATATCACAGCCCTGTCTCGAACATTACTTGAAATGTTGCCACAATAGAAAAATTTAAAATGTTGTTGGAGAAACTAAATGTAACCATTATCTCATAAATTCATAAGAGAGCAGGAATGAAAAAGTAGCCTGAAACACTTCAGTGCTGTAAAATGTCCCTGGTGTACTGGAAATATTAGAGGGCTTCCTTTAACCCTATTTGTAATATCTTAACTCTTTGGCTTCTAGACAAGGATGTAACACCAGTCCTATGGCAGCATTTTAAAATTGATGTGTAAAACTAGATCTGACATATTTTTGACTAAGAGCCAAAGGGTTAAAATAGAGGAAGTAGATTTAGCTTACTGATGCACTTGCTGTCAAACATCCCAAGCAATGTGACAGGTATGAAGAGCTGTTGTCACACCTACGCTGTCATGTTCGATCCTACTCTCCTACTCTCCCTATCAGTTCACTTCTGCTATTGATGCACATAGCAGCACTGGAACCATAGGTATCACATACTATTTTCAGCAGGAGAAGAGGGGGGTGTTGAAAAATTAAATGTACATAGAGGTACAACAAGAAATGCCCCTACGTGTTAGTGTGCTGTTCTATTTGTTACTGCATTTCACTGAAGCTGAAATGCAAAACAGTATGTCTACTTGTTAGGACACACATCACTGTCCTGATAAATCTCTAACTAGTTAGCTTGTAGCACTAATGGATCATTACAACTTTTCTTAATGGATAAGTACATTTTAAAGAAGTAGGAAATGTTGCATTTCTCATGCAGAACCCCCCCCCCCCCTCAGAAAAAAACAATGACACATATATAATTAGGGCAGGAGGCAATATTCCTCTAACAAGGGTTTAATAAGAACACGGTTTCTTGGTGATTGGGGATAAATTGATGCATTTTGAAAGAAGGAGCATAAACTAAAAATTAATGTTGTTACTCTAAGAACAAGGCAATGTTTATCCCTTTTTAATAAGCAGGTACTGCTATAACTTTATTTATGCTATTCTGAAAGTATTATTTTTAATATCAATATCAAAATATCTACATTAGAAACCTGTGATTGATGACTGGTGCTCATTTAACCAGGTGACATTTTAAATAATATTTTGTCTTCTTTCTCATTTAAGGCCAGATTATAAGATTTGCGTTCCACTCCGTAATACCAGTATATCAGTATTACAAGTGAAGCACTCGCATTATAGGGAAGCTTTGCGCTCACGAAAGCGCACATTTCTAGGCTCCAATGGGAGCCTTGTTCTCATGCCTTTAGACACAGCTGAGAACCTAGTGCAGCCAAGGTAGTAAGTCACACAGTGATGGGCAGCAAATGTTACATATTGTCATGACTGTTCCAGTGACTTACTTCTCTATCTTATCCTTTGGATATTAAATTCTTTCACACTGAGTCTTGGCTCCTCCTATTCAGAATCGTATAATTTTACACAAACCCTCAAACACATTGCTTGGTTATTTTGTACCTAGCTTCCAAACACATTGTTACCTAATCCTAGGAAATCCTAATTTCGACCGCTACAGTCCCACAGCTGTTGCGAGCAACCGAACGTACTAGCGGTGACGTCACCCGCCAACGTATGCGCAGCCTACAACCGGAAATCCGTGTGAGAGCAACTTGTACAAGCTACCTAGGTAATATTACTCTCAGAGGACACTGAGTAAAAGCAACACTTCTTCACTGAATACCTTATCTACTGAATTAGTATCGGTAAGTTCCGATGGACACTTCCCAATTTTTTACTAAAAGTTTTGTGTGATTAGATTGCCTTCGTCACACTTATCTTACAAACTTTTGTTAACCGCTTACTGCTGATTTCTAGGGAAACTTATTCAGTTCAATTGTTAACCATCTAATCTTTGTTATCAAAACTCAATATTCACACAGCCACTCCCCCAAACTCGCTATATTTAGCAATTGCTACAATTGTCATTTAAAGGAAACAGAAGAACAATTCTGAGTAGAGCTGGATGCTCACAAGTCTCAGCTGTTGTTCAACTGGACCTCACATTAACGTGTGGTGAATCTGCTGATGCTGTACATTTTGCTGCGTCCACAAACTGTTACAGAATCAAAGATTCACTTCACAACAAAACAAAGCTGCAGTTGTGGTCCTTAACATCCTTCTCTTACTTACAGGGAATAACTCTTATACAAAACCTGACACATATATATGTACAGTATATATTGCATCAGTATTACAAGTGATTCACGTTCACTTTGCACTCACAAGAGCGTGCTTCCATAAGCTCAAATGGGAGCCTTGTTCTCATGCCATCGGACATGGCTAAGAATCTAGCTCAGCTACAGTCCCCATAGACCGCTATGTAAAGGCACTTTTCAACACCCCACACCCGCACACTTTAACCTCTTATAACGTTTTTTGTTTTTTTTGTTTTTTAAAAGATGCTAAAAAAAATTAAAGAATAAGGAAGCAAACACTTTATTTTAAGGGCAATTGGGGGATATTTTTAAAATTAAGTTAATTTTTAAAACACTATATGCTACCATGAGCACTTGTTATGGTTGGCTATTTATTGTACACCCTTAAATGGGCAGATTTGCCCATTTACGGGGGCATGATAAATTAGTGCTCCACTTGTAATCTAGCCCATAATATCCCACCCAAACCTATACCGCCAAAAAATTGATTAAAATAATGTGCCTGGTACATTGTGTAAAATGTAGGGTCTGAATGCCCTGTGAGATTTGGTTGTTCTGGATAGAGGAAAGGAATTTTGAGCAGAGGTGTGTGAAGCACCATGTTTCTCTATGACATATCTATGGGAAGGGAAGAAGGGCAACATAAATTTTGTAATTAGGACAATTTGTGACATATAAGGAATATGCAATCATTACACATTTACTGGTTATTAGAGAGAATCACTTCAAATCCCAACATTTATTCTGTGCTCCAAATTATGCACATTTTATCGAAATATAAAAACCTACAGACAGGAGTTGCTCTTTATAACTATTACACCCTCTGGTTATTTAACATTGTATTACAAATTACTTTCATACATATTATCTCCCTAGTGAGCCCAACAGTTAGATTGATTACTTGATTTCCTGGGATTTATTACAAATAAGTGCGACATGACAGAGCTGCTTGTTAGAATTTCCACCATTAACTGAATAAATAGAATTCCACATTATATATCTTACTCTCATACACATTTGATAGGCTGATTTACTTTTTGTCCCCTTTAATTTTTTTCACTTTTAGTTATTCCTGGTGGTGATCAGTGTGATGTCTGAACTCATCTGTGAGCTGGAGAAAGGTTTCTTAACACACACTCACCTCTAGCAGATAGCTTCTTAGTATTAATGATTTTTGCTGCATATTCTTGACCAGATAAAACTTTGACGCATCTGCGGACAATGGAGAAAGCTCCCCTAGAAAGTAACAAAATGAATGGTCAATATTTATTAGATCTACTGCAAGAAGAGTTCTATGAATGTCTCTCTATGTTCACAGGAAATAATAACACCTGTATTTCTGAATGTTTTAGATATTGTATATCTACAGCTCCACTAGACTACTCTGAGAAAAATAAAAAATAATTAAAAGAACACTGCTCCATAATACATCAGCAGAAATAAATTAAATTAATATCATAATATAATCAAAGTCGTGTGATCATTCAATGTAAAGTTTATAAACCCTTAAAGGTTGAGCCAACCATACTAACCAGGGCAGCCCCCTACCCTCAGACCATCACCCCCCCCCCCAGCACAAATATAGAACTGGAGAGATTTCCCAAGACACAGATTAGTTTATTGGCTATTAAATGTGATAATGACAATTCTACAATTCTAAATGTTTGTGAACTTATATATGGACAACACTGCAGAGCAATTCCATAGCTACCCTCATCTCAGAGGCAGCACAGGCAGTTGAGTACAGACCAGTGAGAGATCATAGCAAGACTGGGCCTTCCAATGGCCTGTACAGACCCTGTTATCTCACTGGGCCATGACCGACTGCTAGAGAAAAGAGGATACATGGAGCTCTTAATAGACCAGTGTATAACAAGCCTTACAGAAAAAAGTTGGAATACAAACTTAAATGTAAGGCTTTACAAGGGCAGGATCAACTAACCAACCAGATCTCTGCTATAGGTGACAAGTGTAGACCTAAGGAAGTTGACTAACGTAGAGCCACCACCTGCACAAAGCCTGCAATGCAAAGCACAAAGGGGCAAGAAGAAGGAAAGGAAAACAGGACAGGAAGAAGAGCGGCAGTGACAATGCTTTGCAGGCAACTAATACTAGTAAATAAGCACGGACTATCATATGCAACACTGTTCCCATTCACATGCTTATTAAAAAAATCATATCCCATTCCCTACAAGAGGTTAACCCTTAAGCGCTTTCAAGGTCCAGTTATACTATTGCACTCTCTCTACAAACATAATTTAATGAGTCAAATACAGGATACTACCCAGAGATTGCAATTATATAACATTACATTACTTCTGGGAATATAATGATATATAGTGTGTCAAAAATATAGACCAAAACTAATACCATTACTAAAAATACCTAGATAATATGACAAAACAGTGTTTAAAGCAATACAATAAATTACTTTTGAACTAATCATATATAAATAGGCATACTGAGAACAACTAAAGTTTTTAATTGTTTAATATAGGGACATGAAGGTTTTATTACATCAAGATCTATTAAATATCTGTGGCCACATAAAATATTAAACTTGTCACCATAAATAGAAAAGAAAATGCTAATTAAATCTACATATCCTAGAGAATATAAAAGGATACATGTCTAAGGTCATTTAATTACATGCAATAATATAATATTATATTAATATTTTTAAACTATATGACTGGATTTTTTTTTAACAAACCAGTTATTCCTTCTTACCTAGGACCTGATGATCAAAGATTCTGCTGCTTGGAGAGAAATTGTAGTGCAGACTTCACAGGGGCTTAACTCATTGAATGCACAAAGATAAAGGGCAAAACTCTCTAGCACTGAGAGATCTCTCTAATTTCTGTATCCAACATGCAATATAGAACTGTAGGATATGAGAGTTTTTTTATACTTCCACTTTATGCTTTGTATTTTATATTACTTTCAACTTTAGACTCTGTCATTTCAGTATTATTACATTTAAGTTTTTCACTTTCTATTAAATATGTTATTATATTTAGATTTAGATCCAGCAGTGATTTTACACATTCTCATCATCTTATGAAAGTTTCTGTTTTACTTTCATAAATTAAGATCTTACTTTGTATATTTCTGTGTATCTTTTACAAATTACATTGCAGTTTGTATTTTCTCTATTGTAAAATAAAACAGAGCTTCAGAAAGTGCTAAAGTCAGATGAGTTCCCTAGGCTAAACAGAATAATTCCCAGGGTATGTCTGAAGCTCTCTCACAAGTCTTGTGAATTGCTGTAAGCATTTTTAACAACCTGAACCTCAATCACATACTTGGCAACGTGCACAAAAACCAGCGTTGCCATTTTTTCTCAAATTGCGTGATCACAAACCCGGCGCAGCAGACAAGTTACGTGCGTAGATTTTTCACGGGGTTCACATTTTTTACTCCCATAGACTAACATAGAGCTGGCTTTGACAGTCGGTATCACAAAGGCAGTGCATGGACTTACGCACACAGAATGGATATATTTAACTCTATTTTTAGGTCATCAGTTTCCGTGTCGGTTTATTAATTTCTTTCAGTTTCGATTTTTATGTGTGAATTCAACAAAAAAACCTCTTTATTTTTAACTTACGCATGCAATATACTGGTGTAAATTACTGGGAACGCCAGAAATCTGTAGTTGCACATATTTCTGAACCTCGCCAGTTTGGCCTACTTATGCCAGTACATCATATGGCGGCATGTGTTATGTGATTCACCCGATGTGCGAGGTGAATTTACGGGTGATGCAGGTTTCATAATTTCACAATACACTTACTTAACTGTCAAAAAAGGATTATATATAAAACTATAGACAAAACCAAGTTAAAATGTATTGAAAACATTTTAGTTTCATTTGTAATTTATTAATTGATTGATTGCAAACTGAGCCTTTATTTCAACCCTATGTGTTCTCCGGTTACCTTCTCTCTCCCCAGTGAAATTCTGTATCCCAGAGAGCTTTATTATTTTATATGGAACTCATCTCTCTGGGACTTCCAGGTTCTGCCCTTTTTCTTATAGAATTTAGTGAGTTCAGCTTCTGTGAAGTCTGGACTTTAATTTATCTCTAAACTGTAACATTATTGCTTATTGGGCCCAGATAAATAAATTAAGCTCTCTGGGAATTTCTAAAAAATACCTATAAATGTACATTGTATGATCCTAAATTGTTAAAGTTACACAGAAAGGGGCCGATTTAACAAACCGTCAACCGGCCCCAATGCATCTGTTTCTGCGTGATGATAAATACAGACAACTACTTATACTTTATTCTCAATTGAGATTTAGATATCTACCAACTTAGGTAGACATGCTAGGGTAAAATGACTGTAAGACACTTTTTTATTTATAGAATCTGTGTAAACCAGTTCATAGAGATAATTCTACTACAAACCTATAACCTAAAAGTACAACAGCCAATGCTACCATATAATCATTTTTCAGCATAACAATGTAAAATGTATCCAAAGTCAGGCATAGCCCTTTGGGGAAAAGGAGATTTGGATACAAATGACAGCTATAAGTTGCTATTCTGTGCTCTATAAGTTTATATAACCCAATACGCTTACAAGGGTGGCGTTTTCTTGTAACAAAGTGGTCACATGCCACAAACAAGGGGTGCAAATTAATCAGCTACAGAGCCAGTGGAAATTGTTGCCATTTGGCAGATAAAACATAATCAAATGTTACAATATTGTAATAACTGAGTATACAGACTGTTTTCTTGATAGCATTGTCTTTATTTATATAAGTGTGGCTACACTTCTGTTACCAGAATATACCCATCATGTGTCTAAGCATAACATACTACATGGGAAAATATTAACACCTGTTCATATCTCTATCCCTTGATTACTAATAAAGTGCTAGTGATAGTAGATACCATTGCCCCTATTTAATCTATTGCCGAATTTGGTATTCATTCTATTGAACTTTAGAAGTTGGTGGCCTTATATATATAGTAACCGCACAACACGTATTCCTGTCTACAAAACAATATATCTCAAAGGCAATATTATTTCTATTACAGGAATTATGTCATCAGATCTTTAGTTGTTTTTAATGTGTTTTCACACTGGGTCCCTAATTTTAGTTTTATACCAATAAAAGTTATATATATATATTTTTTTTGTCCTTAGTATCTCTCCACAAGAGTCCAGGCTGAGAGTGCTATAAGTGTCCTTCCCTCATTAGTACTAAATACACTGCTGTTTACAAAATAAAATGTAAAATAGAAAATACAACATTTAAATGCAATAACATGTAATCAGATATGTAAAGTAATATGAAATACAAAGCACAAAGTATAAATGCAGCTGAAATGTCATGTCATGCAGTGCTATATTGCACTGGGCTTGTCTCTTTCCTGTACAGAAATACAGAGAACACTTCTGGAGAAATATAGAAAAATCTGCCTTTTAAGAATTTTACTAAGGATCTCGCAGTGCTGGAGAATCATTTTATATCATCTCACCTGAGCGGAAAGCTTTAAATGTTCAGGCCCCTGTATGCCTTGCCTGGCTACCTCTTGTGGGCAAAATATAAGGAAAATCTGAGCTAAATTTTCTGGGGAAACATACGGGGGCTGCAGATAATCCAGTGCCCAGGAAATCACAAAGCATTTTGCTATCATTAAAGATATACGGTTTGTGGACTGTAACAGTAGAAGCAACAAAGGTGGCATCTTCTTAAAAAATTATAAAAAAGGTACTTGCATAACATACAATACATTTAGGTCCTCTCTGGCCCCCAGCAGGTTTTCATTATTATTCTGATCAACATCTCCATAGAATTTAGTATTTACAACATCTTTTAGAATGGGTCAATTTAAATGCATCCAGAAACACCACACATCCACAACAACATGCCCACTGACTGTAGGCCAGATTACAAGTGGAGCTCAAAATTTTGTTTTTGTGAGCACGATATTCATGCTCCACTCACTAATACAGGCGCACACAAATGTGCACTGGTATTACAAGTTTGGTCCAATGCGTACGAGACCTACAGGCCCATTTATCAAGCTCCGTATGGAGCTTGAAGGGCCGTGTTTCTGGCGAGTCTTCAGACTCGCCAGAAACACAACTTATGAAGCAGCGGTCTAAAGACCGCTGCTCCATAACCCTGTCCGCCTGCTCTGAACAGGCGGACAGGAATCGCCGGACATCAACCCGATCGAATACGATCGGGTTGATTGACAGCTCCCTGCTGGCGGCCGATTGGCCGCGAGTCAGCAGGGGGCGGCGTTGCACCAGCAGCTCTTGTGAGCTGCTGGTGCAATGTTAAATGTGGAGAGCGTATTGCTCTCCGCATTTAGCGAGGTCTTGCGGACCTGATCCGCAGTGTCGGCTCAGGTCCGCAAGCCCTTTGATAAATGGGCCTGCCTGCGTTCACATTGCATGAAAGCTTTGCACTCACATAGGCTTCAATGGGAGTCTCATTCTCATGCTGGGGTAAGTTGTGCAGTGATGAGCAGCACATGTAGATATACATGTATATTAATATATACATAAATATTTATGTGTTAATATGTGTATATGCACAAATTAACACATTAAAATATATGTATATAAGCATATACTGTACATATATATTTACAGGGATAACACAGTCCCCATAGACTGCAATGTAAAGGCACGTTCAGTGCCGTTTTTTTTTTAACACCCCTGACCCGCTCACTTTAACCCTTAAAAACTGCTTTGTGCATTTAAAAAAAAAAAAAAAATATTATAGAACCTCACACAAGTTTGGTGGCACATTTTTAAAATTAAACAGAGATCTAATCTATGGTTATTTTTTGGAGCGCTAACAGCTATGGCAAGCTAATGTAATGACTGGCTATTTATTTCACGCCCATAAACGGGCAAATTTGCCCATTTACGGGCATGTTATAAATTAGCGCTCCTCTTGTAATCTAGCCCTCTGTACTCAATTTGCCCAACCACACACCCAGGTGCACCCACTCTTCTGCCACACTCCTAAGTTACACTACAAGCTTACTTCAAACCTCAAGCTTGCTGCTGAGACTTCCTTTACTCCAAGCCTCTGAGTCCCAGAAAATGTTAGGCGGTAGGTACTAATCATAAAATGGGACGGACCAAGGATGCTTTAAGGTTCCAAAAATATATGGGGATAGAGTCTTGGTGCTCCCTTGGTTATAACCACTATCCCTTATATCTATTATCTTCAAATCACATATACTGAGAGCAGTTCAAATATGCATAATAGCACATACAGCTAGCAGTTATCTAGCCTAGCAGATATACAGCTTGCAGTCACACAAGAATAGCTATAACCAATGATCAGTGACTGACAAAGAGAGACGCTGGCTGTGTGTAGATATGTAATTCATAGAAAGGTAGTCTGACATGACTTGATTGTTCTCCTTAAGGCTACCTGGCATTCTTATGAAGTCCAGCTTCTAGTTGTCATCCTTGCAATGCCCTTTAGTAGAGATGGATTTCTCATTAGACAATGTAACCTGCTGAATAAGTACTTCTTCCAAGTAAAAAAAACAACTTTGCAATATTTGCAATATGATCCCTACCATCTAAAATTCTGTGTTATATACCCTGTCTTCGATATACAGTTAATCATAACGTGTCCAGCATAATCTATTGAGTCTTTTTAAGCAAAAAACAAAACACAAAAACTTATATTTTACAAGTGATGTCACTGGGATTAAGGGGTAGATAAACCAAGAATCATTACATTAATCTGTGCCTCTGTTGCTGCAAGTCCTACCATTTCATTCTCAGTGGTTAACAATAATCAAAGAAGACAAGCTGTAATCTAGATAATGACAAAAAAATAATACATTGCTTTTCACATATTCTATAAAACTTATCTACATGAATAAACTAGAATATAATATTGTACCAAACAATACTAGCACAGAAAGTAAAATACAACAAAAAAGCATGCACAGTATGTGCAAGTGTGTATGATCATATTCTTGGAAATGAAAGTGTTTTATAATTAAACATTTCTGATGTTACCTTGGTAACCATGAAAGGAATAAACCTTTTGAACACATTTGCATAATTTTTGGCTTTGTACACCTTTACAAAGAATTATAATTTTCTGTTGCACCTTCTAAAAGCTTTTGCCCTCTGTGAAGTCTAATGTGATAAATGGCACATTATGACATTTAAATTATTTGAATAGTGTCTTCAAGGTGCCCTTTTTAAGTTATCAGCCCAGTTCCTGATGAATTAAATTATAATGAACTGCCGAAGCTACAGGACCTGTGTTAAATATAGAGGTCAATTACACATTAGTTACTGTATAGCCTTGATGCTTGTGAAATCCAGCACTCACTATTATATGGACTGTGTGTTAAACAAATAAAATATCTAGAAAATAAAAGGTAAAAAAAAACCCTGCAGCATTACAGTGTTTATTTGTACAATGTTTATAAGATCTTAGATTATGTTGAAACATTAGGTCACTAATTTTACATCATTGGGAACAATGATAATGTAAATCCTGGTACTTTTAAGATCAAAGATCTGATTCTTAAAAGGACATGAAAGTCAAAATTAAATAGGATACATGATTTCATGTGATTATAAGTAGCTAAATGCACTTCTGTTCTTAAATGTATTTGTTCTCTAGGTATCTTTTGTTGAAAAGATTATGTTCATTTCTTCAGCAGCATCTAGGTGCTACTGGGAACTAGCTGGGGATTGGTGGTTACACACATTTGTTTCTTGTCATTGTCTTGCCAGATGTGTTCAGTTAGCTCCCAATTGTGAATTGCTGTTCTGAATCTGACTTTAACTATGTGTTTAACCATTTTACAGGAGTTATACAGATAAGCAAGCAGTATTGCATAAATAAAATGCTCTAACAAATTTTAACATTCACCTAGATTACAAGTTTTGTGTTATAGAGGGTATCAAACGAAAGCAACAAAAGTTCTTTGGTGATTCAGATAGAGCATGCAATTTTAAGAAACTTTCTAATTTACTCATATTATCAATTTTTCTTTGTTCTCTTGCTTTCTTTATTTGAAAAAATAGCATCTAAGCTATATGTTTTTGGTTCCAAACCATGGAAAACACTTGTTTATTGGTGGGTGAATTTATCCACCAATCGGCAAGAACAACCCAGTTTGTTCACCAAAAATGGGCTGGCATCTAAACTTACATTCTTGCTTTTCAAATAAAGATACCAAGAGAATGAAGACAATTTGATAATAGTAGTCAATTAGAAAGTTGCTTAAAAATGCATGCTCTATCTGAATCACAAAAGAAAAAATTTGGGTTCAGTGTCCCTTTAAATCAAATATGTAGGTACACTTAAAGCATGTGCTGGCAAACAGAGGCAGGTGATATGTGTTTGGGACTGGAGCACTTAAAGTCACCGCATATATATGCTGGAATACAGAGGCAGGTTAAAAAAAAAATCAAAGAAAGCAACCAGCACTTGTGCGTCTGTGTACAAGCCTAAGTCACTGCATAGACCCACAATAACCAAAAAAAGACAAACCAGACAGCACTGCTAAAATCAACAATTGTATTTAATGGGGAAAATAGAAAGCAAATTACAAAGGTACGTTTCGAGACATGACTAAGGACTTTATGCCCAAAACATAGTCTTTGTTCTTTGCTTTCTATTTTCCGTAGTAAAGGAGATTTTGGATTTTAGCAGTGCTACCTAGTTATACAGACAAACAATATCAAAGAACAAAGCAAGTGTTCAGAAAATGTATTCCCAAAGGGTGTTATGAACAGTATAAATATAGCACCCTAATGCATCCAGGGAATCAGTCCATAAAGTCCGTGCTATAAGGGACTACGGTCAATATGCAGTACATATGAATCTCAAATGTCAATTTCTGGTTTTCATTTTCAAGCTTGTCAGGTAACTGTGTATATACCGCTTCAACCTAGATGACACGGGTGTAAGGTGCATAGCCTATGAAACTGTGGAGTCACTGTAGAAATGTCCGGAAAAACTCTTACCCTCCACAAGACTTGGTGGGGTGCCTGGGCGCACTGCTGTACTTCTCCTTGGACTGGTGTTGAAACCCTTCCGTGGGGGTGCAGCTTGTGGGTCCTTCTTGGCGTGCTTGGAGATCCGGCTCTGGTAGCGTGGTATTCTCATGCACACCCCGTGACGTCGCTAGGTGCACTGTGGGTAGTGTAGTAGAAACAAACCCGGAAATCAACATCGGTTTCGGCTGAGAGAGCAACAGGTCAGTATGCGGTATATCCCACCGCCATATAAGTAAAGTTTGCAAAGAAGGGAGATCTGTTGACTCAAAAATGGTTGCTGGAAAAACTTGTTTTTATTGTAGTGATCCAAAACAAGTCAAAGTAAATCAAAGTACATAGGGTCACAGTAAGGAACGCCTGACGCGTTTCGCGCATGCGTAGATGCGCTTCTTCGGAGGCTCCGAAGAAGCGCATCTACGCATGCGCGAAACGCATCAGGCGTTCCTTACTGTGACCCTATGTACTTTGATTTACTTTGACTTGTTTTGGATCACTACAATAAAAACAAGTTTTTCCAGCAACCATTTTTGAGTCAACAGATCTCCCTTCTTTGCAAACTCTAGTTATACAGAGGCAGGTAATATGTCTTTAGGGCTGGAGCACTTAGCACCAAGGCAATGGTAGTGACTATACTTAACTTGTGTTAAGATTTTTAAGATGCATCTGATGAAGAAAGAACTCCTTAGGAATATTCATAGCTCTGAAAAATACAGCAGCTCTAATTCTTTATTTTACAGCGAGGACATCAACATTTTTAACTTTTGAAAAAAGGCAAACAGGAAGAATGTAATTCAGGACATATATTGATGTTCTGAAAAAGCAAGGGAAAATAAAAAGGCACACAGGAAATATCAAGTGAAAATAAAACTATATTTATTATGCCGAACCACACTTAATAGCTAAGCCAAGCCATCTAAAGTGAACACTAAACATACATAGAAAAACACAATCCCTATGGTAATAAACAGCAAGGTAAAGATACTAACTTCCTAAGCATATGTATGCTTCATTGAACTGAGTCTAATAACACAACCTATCTAGCAGACAAGGCAAATAGACATAGGTGAACTAAATTGTCAGCAGTGTTAAGTGCATTTGAATACAATAACAAAGGCTAGTAACATATAATCCCTGTCTCTTATACCCAGCAAATCAAGATCGATGTATCACTGTACTAGAATGTCAGGATGACTGAATCACTGAGAGAGTCATAGGTGAGTGAGGGAGATGACCGCAGCAATTCCTGCTGCTCACCTGGTCGAAAGTAACAAGCCTTTAGAACTGTTGCAACAATGTAATCCCTTAGCTTAGGCGTCTTGCTCCTCTGTTTCAAACAGCCTGCTCAGAGTGTGCGGCGCTTTCAGAGCGTGTGACATCACTCTCGGATGGGTGGTGTAACCATCATCAGTCTGTAATTGGTTCTGTGGAGAAGGATTGATCCTCATAGGTCGAAGAGATACCAGCTGTAACGGCAAGTAGCCAAAGTGAAAGAACCAGGCTTCCACAATTTCTGGCTCTACATAGCATTCATTAGTGACATTGCTAGAGGTTAACCTGGACTTCACCTGAATCATGTCTAGCCCCTCTGTGTTCTCCCCGGCAGGAAAGGCCTCGCAGTTTAAGGAAAGTGCATGGATTTGCCTTCATAATCTGTGGTAGGATTTCCAAGATGGTCATCACAATGCTGCTGTACCAGAGACGGTTCCAGAAACCTTGTTATGGAAAGAAAAATCTCCTGGGTGCAGTCACAGGTTCTACACAGGTAGGGACAGGATAGATGGAGGCATAGGTACAAGTGGCAAGGGGAAGGTTCAAGGCAGAGATAAATGCTCCAGGGTAGTTGTTGTGGGATGTGGCCTGTTTAAAAGAATAGTAATTTATACATTTTTGCCCTCATCCTCAGCCTAATTAGGGTGCAAACAGAAGATTGGGGGGTACTTTGAACACCTTGCTGCCCTCTTAGAACCACCACTGTGCTGTACAGCAAAGCCTGCAAGCATATTTTTATAGGAAGGCTGGACAAGTACATATCTTCTGTTGTGGACTAACCAAGAGGGAAATACAACTCCCAATCACAGAATATCATTCTGTCAGATTTTGTCAATAACCCCCCCCCAAAAAATAAATAAATTAAATAATTAAATAAGGAGTACACATAGATCCTAACTACCTAGTTAGTTTCATGACACCCCAAACTATTGAATTATAGTGGTGTCCTCTCTGAAAACATAATTTATGTAAGAACTTACCTGATAAATTAATTTCTTTTATATTGGCAAGAGTCCATGGGCTAGTGACGTATGGGATATACCATTTCCCAAACCTCAAAATGCCTACAAATACACCCCTCACCACACCCACAATTCAGTTTAATGAATAGCCAAGAAGTGGGGTGATAAAGAAAGGAGTAAAAAGCATCAACAAAGGAATTTGGAAATAATTGTGCTTTATATAAAAAAAATCCTAACCACCATAAAAAAGGGTGGGCCTCATGGACTCTTGCCAATATGAAAGAAATTAATTTATCAGGTAAGTTCTTACATAAATTATGTTTTCTTTCATGTAATTGGCAAGAGTCCATGAGCAAGTGGATGGGATAGCAATACCCAAGATGTGGAACTCCACTCAAGAGTCACTAGAGAGGGAGAGATAACAAATAAAAACAACCATACGCTGAAAAAAATTAATCCACAACCCAAATCATAACTTTAGTCTCATAATAGAAAAGAAAAAAATTAAATCATAAGCAGAAGAATCAAACTGAAACAGCTGCCTGAAGAACTTTTCTACCAAAAACTGCTTCCGAAGAGGCAAAAACATAAAAATGGTAGAATTTAGTAAATGTATGCAAAGAAGACCAAGTTGCTACTTTGCAAATCTGATCAACTGAAGCTTCATTCTTAAAAGCCCAGGAAGTAGAAACTGACCTAGTAGAATGAGCTGTAATTCTCTGAGGCAGGGTTTTACCCAACCCCAAATAAGCTTGATGAATCAAAAGCTTTAACCAAGAAGCCAAAGAAACGGTAGAAGCCTTCTGACCTTTCCTGGAACCAGAAAAGATAACAAATAGACTAGAAGTCTTCCTGAAATCTTTAGTAGCTTCAGCATAATATTTCAGAGCTCTCACCACATCCAAAGAATATAAAGATCTCTCCAAAGGATTCTTAGGATTAGGACGCAAAGAAGGGACAACAATTTCTCTACTAATGTTGTTAGAACTCACAACTTTAGGTAAGAATTCAAATGAAGTCCTTATGAAAAATCAGAAAAGGAGATTCACAAGAAAGAGCAGATAATTCAGAAACTCGTCTAGCAGAAGAGATTGCCAAAAGGAACAACACTTTCCAAGAAAGCAATTTAATATCCGAAGAATGCATAGGCTCAAATGGAAGAGCCTATAATGCCTTCAAAATCAAATTAAGACTCCAAGGAGGAGAGACTGATTTAATGACAGGCTCGATATGAACCAAAGCCTGTACAAAACAGTAAATATCAGGAAGTTTAGCAATTTTTTCTGTGGAACAAAACAGAAAGAGCAGAGATTTGACCTTTCAAGGAACCTGCAGACAAACCCTTATCCAAACCATCCTGAAGAAACTGTAAAATTCTAGGAAGTCTAAAAGAATGTCAAGAAAATGTATGAGAAGAACACCATGAAATGTAAGTCTTCCAAACTCGATAATAAATCTTTCTAGAAACAGATTTATGAGCCTGTAACATAGTATTAATCACTGAGTCAGAGAAACCTCTATGACTAAGCACTAAGCGTTCAATTTCCATACCTTCAAATTTAATGATTTGAGATCCTGATGGAAAAACGGACCTTGAGACAGAAGGTCTAGCCTTAATGGAAGTGGCCAAGGTTGGCAACTGGACATCCGAACAAGATCTGCATACCAAAACCTGTGAGGCCATGCTGGAGCCACCAGCAGCACAAATGATTGCTCCATGATGTTTTTGTAGATCACTCTTGGAAGAAGAACTAGAGGTGGGAAAATATAAGCAGGTTGATAACACCAAGGAAGTGTCAATGCATCCACTGCTTCCGCCTGAGGATCCCTGGACCTGGACAGGTACCTGGGAAGTTTCTTGTTTAGATGAGATGCCATCAGATCTATTTCTGGAAGCCCCCACATCTGAACAATTTGAGAAAACACATCTGGGTGAAGAGACCACTCTCCCGGATGTAAAGTTTGACGACTGAGATAATTCGCTTCCCAATTGTCTATACCTGGGATATGAACCACAGAAATTAGACAGGAGCTGGATTCTGCCCAAACAAGTATCCGGGATACTTCTTTCATAGCTTGAGGGCTGTGAGTCCCACCCTGATGATTGACATATGCCACAGTTGTGACATTGTCTGTCTGGAAACAAATGAACGGTTCTCTCTTCAATAGAGGATAAAACGGAAGAGCTCTGAGAATCGCACAGAGTTCCAAAACATTGATTGGTAATCTCGCCTCTTGAGATTTCCAAACTCCACGTGCTGTCAGAGATCCCCAAACAGATCCCCAACCTGAAAGACTTGCATCTCTTGTGATCACAGTCCAGGTTGGACGAACAAAAGAGGCCCCTAGAATTATACAATGGTGATCTAACCACCAATTCAGAGAAAGTCAAGTATTGGGATTTAAGAATATTAATTGTGATATCCTTGTATAATCCCTGCATCATTAATTCAGCATACAAAGCTGGAGAGGTTTCATATGAAAACGAGCAAAGGGGATCGCATCCGATGCTGCAGTCATGAGACCTAAAACTTCCATGCACATAGCTACTGAAGGGAATGACTGAGACTGAAGGTTCCGACAGGCTGAAACCAATTTTAAACGTCTCTTGTCTGTCAGAGAAAAAGTCATGGACACTGAATCTATCTGGAAACCTAAAAAGGTTACCCTTGACTGAGGAATCAAATAACTTTTTGGTAAATTGATCCTGCAACCATGTCTTTAAAGACACAACACTAGTTGATTAGTTTGAGATTCTGCAGAACGTAAGACTGAGCTATTACCAAGATATCGTCCAAATAAGGAAACACTGCAATAACCCGCTCTCTGATTACAGAGAGTAGGGCACCGAGAACCTTTGAAAAGATTCTTGGAGCTGTCGCTAGGCCAAAAGGAAGAGCAACAAATTGGTAATGCTTGTCTTGAAAAGAGAATCTCAGGAACTGATAGTGATCTGGATGAATCGGAATATGAAGATATGCATCCTGTAAGTCTATTGTGGACATATAATACCCTTGCTGAACAAAAGGCAGAATAGTCCTTATAGTCACCATTTTGAATGTTGGTACTCTTACATAACGATTCAAAATCTTTAAATCCAGAACTGGTCTGAATGAATTTTCTTTCTTTGGGACAATGAATAGGTTTGAATAAAACCCCAGACCCTGTTCCTGAAACAGAACTGGCATGATTACCCCTGATAACTCCAGGTCTGAAACACACTTCAGGAAAGCCCAAGCTTTCTCTGGGTTCACTGAAATGCGTGAGATAAAAAATCTTCTCACAGGCGGTCTTACTCTGAAACCTATTCTGTACCCCTGAGAGACAATGCTCTGAATCCAATGATTTTGGACTGAATTGATCCAAACATCTTTGAAAAATTTTAATCTGCCCCCTACCATCTGAGCTGGAATGAGGGCCGCACCTTCATGCGGACTTGGGGGCTGGCTTTGATCTTTTAAATGGCTTGGATTTATTCCAGATTGAGGAAGGCTTCCAATTGGAAACAGATTCCTTAGGGGAAGGATTAGATTTCTGTTCTTTATTAAGTCGAAAGGAACGAAAACGGTTAGAAGCTTTAAATTTACCCTTAGACTTTTTATCCTGAGGCAAAAAGCTCCCTTCCCCCCAGTGACAGTTGAAATTATAGAATCCAACTGAGAACCAAATAATGTATTACCTTGGAAAGAAAGAGATAGCAATGTTGATTTAGAAGTAATATCAGCATTCCAAGATTTAAGCCATAAAGCTCTTCTAGCTCAAACAGCTAAAGACATATATCTAACATCAATTTTGATGATATCAAAAATGGCATCACAAATGAAATTATTAGCATGTTGAAATAATTTAACAATGCTAGACACATTATGATCCGATACTTGTTTCCAACCAAAAAGTTGAAGCAGCTGCAACATCAGTCAAGGAAATAGCAGGCCTAAGAAGATGACCTGAACATAAATAAGCCTTCCTTAGATAAGATTCAAGTTTTCTATCTAAAGGATCTTTAAAAGAAGTACTATCTTCCGTAGGAATAGTAGTACGTTTAGCAAGAGTAGAGATAGTACCATCAACTTTGGGGATCTATTCCCAAAACTCCAATCTATCAGTTGGCAAAGGATATAATTCTTTAAACCTTGAAGAAGGAATAAAAGAAGTACCCAGCCTATTCCATTCCTTAGAAATCATATCTGAAATAGCATCAGGAACTGGAAAAACCTCTGGAATAACTACAGGAGGTTTAGAAACAGTATTTAAACGTTTAATAGTTTTAATATCAAGCGGACTAGTCTCCTCCATATCTAATGTAATCAACACTTCTTTTAATAAAGAATGAATATACTCCATTTTAAATAAATAAGAGGATTTGTCAGTGTCAATGTTTGAGGCAGGATCATCAGAGATAGATAAATCAGTATGTTGTCGGTCATTTGAAATTTCATCAACTCTATGAGAAGTTTTAAAAGACCTTTTACGTTTATTAGAAGGCGGAATGGCAGACAAAGCATTCTTAATGGAATCAGAAATAAATTCTCTTAAATTTACAGGAATATCCTGAGCATTAGATGTTGATGGACCAGCAACAGGTAATGAACTACTACTGATGGAAACATTATCTGCATGTAAAAGTTTATCATGACAACTATTACAAACCACAGCTGGAGGTAAAGCCTCCACAAGTTTACAACAAATGCACTTAGCTTTGGTAGAACCAATATCAGGCAGCAGGATTCCAGCAGTAGATTCTGAGACAGAATCAGATTGAGACATCTTGCGAAATGTAAGAGAAAAAACAACATATAAAGAAAAATTATCAATTTCCTTATATGACAGTTTCAGGAATGGGAAAAAAATGCAAACAGCATAGCCCTCTGACATAGAAAAAAGGCCAGAGGCAAAAGGAATGGGGTCTTAAATAATGAAAATATTTGGCGCCAAGTATGACGCACAACAAACAGAAAAAAAAAATTTTGCCGCCAAAAACGTCCGGAAACGAACACTGGCGTCATAAATGACGCAACCTCATGAAGGACTCAGCGACAACTAAGACGCCTGGAAATGACGAATTTGCGTCAACGAACGTAACTTTCGTGCCAAAAAAATATTGCGCCAAGAATGACGCAATAAATTTTGGCATTTTTGCGCCCTTGCGAGCCTAATACAGCCTGCAATTCTTTTCTTAAAATAAAAGTCAATTTGAAAAAGACTAAACCCCAGGTAAGAAATAATTTTTTCATAAAAATGCATTTCCCAGATATGAAACTGACAGTCTGCAAAAAAAAAGGAAATATACTGAAATCTGAATCATGGCAAATATAAGTACAATACATATATTTAGAACTTTATACAAAGTGCCAACCATAGCTGAAAACATACTTACCAAAAGACACCCATCCACATATAGCAGATAGCCAAACCAGTACTGAAACAGTTATCAGTAGAGCTAATGGAATATGAGAGTATATCGTCGATCTGAAAAGGGAGGTAGGAGATGAATCTCTATGACCGATAGCAGAGAACCTATGAAATAGATCCCCGTTAGGAAAACCATTGCATTCAATAGGTGATACTCCCTTCACATCCCTCTGACATTCACTGCACTCTGAGAGGAATCAGGCTTCAAAATGCTGAGAAGCGCATATCAACGTAGAAATCTTAGCACAAACTTACTTCAACACCTCCATAGGAGGCAAAGTTTGTAAAACTGAATTGTGGGTGTGGTGAGGGGTGTATTTGTAGGCATTTTGAGGTTTGGGAAACTTTGCCCCTCCTGGTAGGATTGTATATCCCATACGTCACTAGCTTATGGACTCTTGCCATTTACATGAAAGAAATAGGTGTTGTGCATACCCCGTATAATTTACGCTACCATTGAATTTCTATTTTGTACTTTGCAAACTCATGTGTATATAAATCTCTGCATAGATCCTCAAGGATCACTATGGTAGCCAATTTTTTGCTAGTGTAGCGAAGCTACCCTTTGGTGGAGGTGTTGCAGGGATTCCTTTTGTGTGTGCTGATTTACCTGCCACTCTTGTATATACAAATTACTATGTCTCTTAAGGAAATTAGTATATATAGAAAGTGTAGAATACAGGCATAGATCCTCAAGGGTCACTATGGTGGTAATTTTTCGCCCAGGCTGCGAAGCCACCCTCTAGTGGAGGTGTTGCCAATTTTCTTTATTAACCATAACTATATGGAGCTGCTCCTCTCTGAGTGAGTCTTGTATTAACTATAGTTCTTTTGTCATTTTTTTACTTACTTGTGTTTTTTTCACTACGTATTAGCACAAAAAGGATATATACTGCATTTATCACAATTGTTGTGAATAAATAAATGTAAAAGTGTGTGCTGAAATCCCTGTCTTTGTGTAGTTACTTATTGAGTCTCTACCCTCTCTCTCCTTTCCAATACATTAAATAATTGACTTCAAGGGTCTGCATGCTACTCCCTTATAAGGGTTGAGATACCCATTGTATAGCTCTGGGTTTAATAATTTAATACATTTAAACTATATTACATTAAATTTCCCTATACGTTTAAATTCACTAAATAAGAATACCTCCCTTTTACAGAAAATCAATTATAAATAATATATAAAGTTTATTTAATAAAAACAAAATATAAAACAGAAAATAATCTCTTAGAATTTTTGGGGTACTAATTATGAAAGCCTTGATTCTGATATATTTTTCACAGTCATTATTTATTTGTGATATTTTATCTAAAGATTACTGATATATAAATGAACACACAATCCTGAAATATGATATCTTGTTTAATTGTAACACTTTTTTTTTTTTTTTTTTTGTTCTGAGCTGTGTTGCTCATTAAGGATTAAGCCCTTAGAGATTTTATATCCAAGATTTACTCTAGTTTATTATACATTAGACTAATTGTTTTGATGATATAAAAATTTAAGGCATTATTGGATTATCAGTCAGACTGGTTATTTGTATGATTTAAACATTAGGGACATTATTAAATTATCAGTTGGATGATTACCAATATGTGCATATTTATTATTTCACTCTACATTTAGTTTATTATAATTGTAGTTATATTTGTACTTGCATTGGGTGATTTGTGCTACCTCGTTTTCTGTTAAATCATGACAATGTTTCTGAATATTTTGTAATATCACATCAAGAAAATATTGATTTTGAAATTCCATTATGATTACAAAATGTGATAAAATCTTGTTTTTCATAGATCTTGACAACCGGAACCAAAAAACAATCAAATATATTTTCTGTTTTCAGAGCTGTATTTTTTGTTCACAACTAGTGACTGCAGATGCAGAATATCTTTAACAAAATAGAAAGATAGAGCCTTATAAAACACTTTAATGTCCTGTAATTCATCTGGTTCAAGTCTTCCAATGGGAAGAAAACTCACTCATGGGGGCCTATACACACACCTATACATAAGATCGTCTGGGGTTGCCGTGATCCTTGTTCATAGCAGATATGCCTGGTATTTCGGTGCTGGACTGACATTAATAGGCGGGATAAGACTGATATACTAATGGAACATTCTACTCTATGAAAAGCTTTACTGGGCTAAAAAGAAGCTGCACCCAATTGGTGAATTGCCATAGAAAAAAATAAACAGTTATTGAGCTGGTTGTACATTCCTGAGAGTGCACTTCTCTCTGTGTGCATTATCTTTCCCTAAGGGAAAAAGGGGCAACCAAACATGGACTCCTTGCTCAGTGTGCCTAGAGGAAGATGGCTGCACCTCACTGATGAGGCCCAATGAAGGCCAAAATTATTATCTGTGGTTTCTGTACTCCTCATTAAGTGCAGTATTGCCTGGTATTTCGGTGTTGGACTGACCTTAATAGATGGGATCAGACTGCTCTGTGAAAAGCGTTACTGAGCTAAAAAGAAGCTACCCCCAGGTGGTGAATCGCCAAGCTAACAAGTTATTGAGTTGGTTGTTCGTTCCCGAGAGTGCGCTTCTCTCTGTTTTCATTATGTACACCTATACATATACACACATATATTACTATTCATTTCCTGAAGAGAACCTGAGCAATAAAGGCATATTACAGATGTACTGGGAAGCTTTTTGTTCCCCCAGTTTTATATTGTGACACACAATTTCATCTCCAGATTACATTATGGAAAACAATTCTCACACTATAAAAAGTGATACAGTTGTTTTGTTTTCATCCTGTTATCATTTAAATACAAACACAATTTCTTTTATACATAAATGTTATTGGAATGTGTATTTAAATGTCTTCGTTATATTTTTTTAAAGGAATATAGGCTGCATAATATAACTGTTTTATATATTGCAATATATGTCTTTATTGCCAATGTGATGTCTTAATATATGTCTTAATTGCCAATGTGATGTCATTGCATTGGCAATTAAGTGCACACTAGAAACACATTGAGGTATTTTTTCCCAACCCATCTGGTAACCAAAAAATCATATGGCGGCTGGGTGGGGACAAAAGACCTCAAAGCGTTTCTCTCAAACACAGCAGAGCTTTTTCAAGAGTATCCTCTTGAAAAAGCTCTGTTGTGTCTCACTGTGTAGCACTGATGTGCCGACATCAGTTTGTTTCCTTGCCATTTTGGGGATCCTACTACGAGAGGACCTAGCACAAGCAGACTATAACAGCTGAGAACCTATCCACAGGACCTTGCTCAAGCCCGGGACAATAGACGGTATACAGGAGTTTGCTCCTTGGTGCACACTTTTACATGACTGTTTTAATTTTGATCTTGTGAGTGTGAATGCAAAACATTTTACTTTTAACGTGAGTCGTAGGTGCGCTTCTGCTTTTTTCTTTCAGCTTTTTTACAAGTACAGGTATATCAGTGACTTTTTATGAAGTAGCTGCCCTACAGTCGCTTTATGATGTTCATAACTATTTGAGAAAATCAATGTGCCGCAAAAGCACCCAGGAATACTGTTTGGTGATGCCCTCTGAGTGCTCTGTATTTATGGAAAGAAACACTATTTAGCACACTAAAAAGCCATCAGGGTAGGTGTATACAATAACAAAAGGTGGGGGATGTGGAGAGCTAAATATAAAACATAACTTGTAAGTCATTAAAAAGGTGAACAACAATTAAAATAATTTAAAAACATAAATAGATGTAGTGCCCCCAAAGTGTGTAATTATCTATTATAACAATAATAGGAATGGAGTGTAGATACAAATTAGACTAGCACAAAAATGGGTAATAATTCCCATTACACAGTGCACTACGACATTAAAAAGATCCCTATCTATATAGGTAGCCACAAGGGCTTTATCTATACTGTCGCAGTGTTCCTGTATAATTATTTAAATAGGCTGGGTATTCCCGTGCTTTGTCTACTAGAAAAATAGTCTTAATTATACTCTAAAAATTACAGACTCAGGTATCATGTAGCAAAAGTTGCAACAACTCTGATGCCTGATGTACGTTCCGCCAATGCTTTTTCAAAGGCCCTGATGGCTTTTTAGTGAACCAAATAGTGTTTCTTTCCTTCTTAATATTTACTTTATATAATTTAGGTATATAGTTTCACCTTAGGAGGGATTGGGTAATTTGTATAAAACCACTCCTAGTCCTGATTACTATCAGTATTTTTTTAACTTGCTCTGTATTTATCACTGGCCTATCTGGTTCACACATTATCGTGGTACATTTGTGTGTTTTGCACTCTGGGAAAATCTTTAGATTTATTGATCACGGACATTCATAGTATCCTATGCACCCTACTATGGAATTTCTTTTTGGATTTTTGTGTATTATATACAGGGAGTGCAGAATTATTAGGCAAGTTGTATTTTTGAAGATTAATTTTATTATTGAACAACAACCATGTCCTCAATGAACCCAAAAAACTCATTAATATCAAAGCTGAATAGTTTTGGAAGTAGTTTTTAGTTTGTTTTTAGTTATAGCTATTTTAGGGGGATATCTGTGTGTGCAGGTGACTATTACTGTGCATAAGTATTAGGCAACTTAACAAAAAACAAATATATACCCATTTCAATTATTTATTTTTACCAGTGAAACCAATATAACATCTCAACATTCACAAATATACATTTCTGACATTCAAAAACAAAACAAAAACAAATCAGTGACCAATATAGCCACCTTTCTTTGCAAGGACACTCAAAAGCCTGCCATCCATGGATTCTGTCAGTGTTTTGATCTGTTCACCATCAACATTGCGTGCAGCAGCAACCACAGCCTCCCAGACACTGTTCAGAGAGGTGTACTGTTTTCCCTCCTTGTAAATCTCACATTTGATGATGGACCACAGGTTCTCAATGGGGTTCAGATCAGGTGAACAAGGAGGCCATGTCATTAGATTTTCTTCTTTTATACCCTTTCTTGCCAGCCACGCTGTGGAGTACTTGGACGCATGTGATGGAGCATTGTCCTGCATGAAAATCATGTTTTTCTTGAAGGATGCAGACTTCTTCCTGTACCACTGCTTGAAGAAGGTGTCTTCCAGAAACTGGTAGTAGGACTGGGAGTTGAGCTTGACTCCATCCTCAACCCGAAAAGGCCCCACAAGCTCATCTTTGATGATACCAGCCCAAACCAGTACTCCACCTCCACCTTGCTGGCGTCTGAGTCAGACTGGAGCTCTCTGCCCTTTACCAATCCAGCCACGGGCCCATCCATCTGGCCCATCAAGACTCACTCTCATTTCATCAGTCCATAAAACCTTAGACAAATCAGTCTTGAGATATTTCTTGGCCCAGTCTTGACGTTTCAGCTTGTGTGTCTTGTTCAGTGGTGGTCGTCTTTTAGCCTTTCTTACCTTGGCCATGTCTCTGAGTATTGCACACCTTGTGCTTTTGGGCACTCCAGTGATGTTGCAGCTCTGAAATATGGCCAAACTGGTGGCAAGAGGCATCTTGGCAGATGCACGCTTGACTTTTCTCAGTTCATGGGCAGTTATTTTGCGCCTTGGTTTTTCCACACGCTTCTTGCGACCCTGTTGACTATTTTGAATGAAACGCTTGATTGTTCGATGATCACGCTTCAGAAGCTTTGCAATTTTAAGAGTGCTGCATCCCTCTGCAAGATATCTCACTATTTTTGACTTTTCTGAGCCTGTCAAGTCCTTCTTTTGACCCATTTTGCCAAAGGAAAGGAAGTTGCCTAATAATTATGCACACCTGATATAGGGTGTTGATGTCATTAGACCACACCCCTTCTCATTACAGAGATGCACATCACCTAATATGCTTAATTGGTAGTAGGCTTTCCAGCCTATACAGCTTGGAGTAAGACAACATGCATAAAGAGGATGATGTGGTCAAAATACTCATTTGCCTAATAATTCTGCACTCCCTGTATGTGCATGTTTGACTGAATTTTTACATTTCTGGGGAGAGAGTTGCGCTACTTTGTGTTCTAATGTTTTTTGTAAAAACAGCTTGTGACAAGAAATTGCAAAGGGAAGCTAAACAGTAAATACATGTAGACATAAAGGGCTCCAATTATCAAGTTGCCTATGCAGCTTTGGAGGCCCTTTGCTGCAGGTTTGCATGAGCGAGCCTTCAGCCGATAGTTAGGAAGCAGCAGTCATCAGACATTCACCCTGGGTGATTGACAGCCCCTACTTGCGCGCCATTTGGCTAGCGTAAGCAGGGGGTGTCATTGCACAAGCACACACTTGTGCAATGTTAAATATGGGCAGTGTATTGCTGCCTGCTTTCTGTGATCCTTGTCAATCAAGGCTTCATAAAATGGGGCCCAAAAATGTATTGAAAGCATAGAATAGCCTTAGAATAATATGTAGATGGATTTTTGCAATTATCTTAGAGCTCGTTTCCATTGAGCCGTAATTCCGTTTGCGTTCACTCGCAAACTGATAAATATGCTGTCTGAAGCAATATTGTTTATCTACTGCTTCCAACGGCCCGTTATAACCCAATTTCAGGCAACCGGACTCCAGCTCCCAAAAACATTATTGTGTCCCATACAAAGTATGGGAAGCCACTAATCTTTAAATAATACCCGGTTTCCAATGCCCGTGCAAACCGTAAATACACTATTGGAGGCTGCCGATACACTAACAAAAATTACACCCAGCTGAACTAGGTGTAAAACAGGAAAAAGGTGCTCTTTGAGTGCTTTTTCCCATTGAAATCTAACCCGACGCTTTAAAGACCCTCTATCCGCCATCCCCCCACATTGCAACTTATAATATATGTATTAACCTCTAAACCGCCATGCCCCCCAATGCAAACTATTAAATCTAATAACCCCTAATCCGCAATGCCCCCACAACGCAAACAATTAAATCTATTAACCCCTAATCTGCCATTAACCCACATCACAATTAACCTAATACATCTATTAACCCCTAAACTGACAAACCCCACAACGCAAATAACTAATCCTAACCTAACACCCCCTAAATTAACCCCATTACATAAATTAAAATAATCCTAAATTTCAATTAGAAGAAAAAAGCTAACATTACTTAAAAAATAAAGAATACTAAGTTTAACCCCTTAATGACCACAGCACTTTTCCATTTTATGTCCGTTTGGGACCAAGGCTATTTTTACATTTTTGCGGTGTTTGTGTTTAGCTGTAATTTTCCTCTTACTCATTTACTGTACCCACACATATTATATATCATTTTTCTCGCCATTAAATGGACTTTCAAAATATACCATTATTGTCATCATATCTTATAATTTGCTATAAAAAAATACAAAATATTATGAAAAAATGGAAAAAAACACACTTTTTCTAACTTTGACCCCCAAAATATGTTACACATCTACAACCACCAAAAAAAAACCATGCTAAATAGTTTCTAAATTTTGTCCTGAGTTTGGAAATACCCAATGTTTACATGTTCTTTGCTTTTTTTGCAAGTTATAGGGCAATAAATACAAGTAGCACTTTGCTATTTCCAAACTACTTTTTTTCAAAATTAGCGCTACTTACATTGGAACCCTGATATCTGTCAGGAATACCTGAATATCCATTGACAAGTATATAATTTTTTTTAGAAGACATCCCAAAGTATTGATCTAGACCCATTTTGGCATATTTCATACCACCATTTCACCGCCAAATTCGATCAAATAAAAAAAATTGTTCACTTTTTCACAATTTCTTTCACAAACTTTAGGTTTCTCACTGAAATTATTTACAAACAACTTATGCAATTATGGCATAAATGGTTGTAAATGCTTCTCTGGGATCCCCTTTCTTTAGAAATAGCAGACATGTATGGCTTTGGCGTTGCTTTTTGGTAATTAGAAGGCTGGTAAATGCCACTGCGCACCACATGTGTATTATGCCCAGAAGTGAATGGGTTAATTAGGGCGTATGTAGGGAGCTTCTAGGGTTAATTTTAGCTGTAGTGTAGTGTAGTAGACAACCCCAAGTATTGATCTAGGCCCATTTTGGTATATTTCATGCCACCATTTCACCGCCAAATGCAATCAAATTAAAAAAAACATAAAATTTTTCACAATTTTAGGTTTCTCACTGAAATTATTTACAAACAGCTTGTGCAATTATGGCACAATGGTTGTAAATGCTTCTCTGGGATCCCCTTTCTTTAGAAATAGCAGACATGTATGGTTTTGGTGTTGTTTTTTGGTAATTAGAAGGCTGCTAAATGCCGCTGCGCACCACACGTGTATTATGCCCAGCAGTGAAGGGGTTAATTAGGGAGCTTGTAGGGAGTTTGTAGGGTTAATTTTAGTTTTAATGTAGTGTAGTAGACAACCCAAAGTATTGATCTAGGCCCATTTTGTTATATTTCATGCCACCATTTCACCGCCAAAAGCGATCAAATAAAAAAAATTGTTCACTTTTTCACAAACTTTTTCACAAACTTTAGGTTTCTCACTAAAATTATTTACAAACAGCTTGTGCAATTATGGCTTCTCTGGGATCCCCTTTGTTCAGAAATAGCAGACATACATGGCTTTGGCGTTGCTTTTTGGTAATTAGAAGGCCGCTAAATGCTGCTGCACATCACATGTGTATTATGGCTAGCAGTGAAGGGGTTAATTAGGTAGTTTGTAGGGAGCTTGCAGGGTTAATTTTAGCTTTAGTGTAGAGATCAGCCTCCCACCTGACATATCACACCCCCTGATCCCTCCCAAACAGCTCCCTTCCCTCCCCCACCCCACAATTGTCCCCGCCATCTTAAGTACTGGCAGAAAGTCTGCCAGTACTAAAATAAAAGGCGTCTTTGAATATTTTTTTTTTTTTAAATTGAGCATATTTACATATGCTGCTATGTAGGATCCCCCCTTAGCCCCCAACCTCCCTGATCCCCCCAAAACAGCTCTCTAACCCCCCCTGCCTTATTGGGGGCCATCTTGGGTACTGGCAGCTGTCTGCCAGTACCCAGTTTGCAAAAAAAAAAAAGGGTTTTATTATTTTTATTTTATTTTTTTCTGTAGTGTAGCTTCCCCCCCACAGACTAACACCCCACCAGCCATACCGATCTTGCTAAATTGTAAATAATATCCCCCTTTTTCCCCACTTCTGTAGTGTAGCAGTTCCCACCCGCTCCCTCCCCGTGCACGAGCCCGCCCCCGCCTCCCCATGCAAGTGCGCGCATCTGTGCGCGCCCCCGACATCCCCGCCCACGATCCTGCCCCCCTCCGCATCATCCAGGGCCATCCAGGGCCGCCACCCGCCTCCCGGTCCTGCTCCCACCCACCAACGAAGTGAGCCACCAATCTCCGGTGCAGAGAGGGCCACAAAGTGGCTCTCTCTGCATCAGATGGCTTCAAAAGGTTATTGCAGGATGCCTCCATAACGAGGCATCACTGCAATAACCGGAAAGCAGCTGGAAGCGAGCAGGATCGCTTCCAGCTGCTTTCCACACCGAGGACGTGCAGGGTACGTCCTCAGGCGTTAACTGCCTTTTTTTTTAGGACGTACCCTGCACGTCCTCGGTCGTTAAGGGGTTAAATTAAGCTAAAATTACAGAAAATAAAAAAGTCTAACATTACGTAAAATAATAAACAAAATTATCAAAAATAAAAAATTATACCTAATCCCTATGAAAATAACCCCCCCCCCAAAAAATAGAAACACCCCTAATCTAATACTTAAACTACCAATAGCCCTTAAAGGGCCTTTTGCAGGGTATTGCCCTAAGTTAAAAAGCTCTTTTACCTTTAAAAAACTAAGTTCTCCCTAACAGTAAAACTCCCCATTTACCAAACCCCTCAAAATAAAAAACTAACACTAAATAATCTTAAACTTCCCATTGCCCCTAAAGGGGCATTTGTATGGGCATTGCTCTTAAAAGGGCATTCAGCTCTTTTACTGTACTTAAAAGAGCATTGGGGTCTTTTTCAGCGCCCAAATCCCTAATCTAAAAAAAAACCTAACTCTAACCCCCAGATAGGTACTCACGGTTCCTGAAGTCCCACGGTAAAGTCTTCTTCAAAGCGGCAACCTCTTCTATCTTCATCCAGGACCACGGAACTGAAGACCGGCGACTGTGGAACTGAAGACCGGTGACCGCTGAACCATGGAGCATGGAGGATCCTCTTAGTACGATCGCCGCCATACACTGAATCGTGAATGTAAGGTACGCGATTAAATATGGCGTCCCTTGCATTTGTATTGGCTGATTTGATTCTTCAAATTCAAATCAGCCAATTGAATGAGAGCTACTGAAATCCTATTGGCTGTTCAAATCAGCCAATAGGATTTCAGTAGCTCTCATTCCATTGACTGATTAGGTTTAAATTTTTTATTTATGATAATTTTGTTTCTTATTTTATGTAAAGTTAGACTATTTTATTTTCTGTAATTTTAACCTAATTTATATAATGGGGTTAATTTAGGGGGTGTTAGGTTAGGGGGCTTAGTGATTAGTTATTTGCATTGTGGGGTTTGGTGGTTTAGGGGTTAATAGATTTATTAGGTTAATTACGATGTGGGTTAATGGTGGATTAGGGGTTAATAGTTTAAATAGATAGTTTGCGTTGTGGGGGCATTGCGGATTAGGGGTTAATTGATTTAATAGATAGTTTGCGTTGTGGGGGATGGTGGTTTAGAGGTTAATAACTTTGATAGATACTTTGAGGTATGGGGGTTGGGGGATTAGGGGTTAATACATTAGTTATTCCGGTGGGGCGGTTACGGTTGAGAGGTAGATATCGCGGATGCGTTAGGTGTTTGATTTTATTCTAACAGCGAGCGATGGGTAAAATATACGGTGCCGTACTTGTATGCAGCCCTTAAAGGGCCTTTTGTAGGGTATTGCCCTAAGTTAAAAAGCTATTTTACCTTTAAAAAACTAAGTTCTCCCTAACAGTAAAACTCCCCATTTACCAAACCCCTCAAAATAAAAAAACTAACACTAAATAATCTTATACTTCCCATTGCCCCTAAAGGGGCATTTGTATGGGCATTGCTCTTAAAAGGGCATTCAGCTCTTTTACTATACTTAAAAGGGCATTGGGGTCTTTTTCAGCGCCCAAATCCCTAATCTAAAAAAAAACAAAAAAAAAACCTAACTCTAACCCCCAGATAGGTACTCACGGTTCCTGAAGTCCCGCGGTAAAGTCTTCTTCAAAGCGGCGACCTCTTCTATCTTCATCCAGGACCACGGAACTGAAGACCGGCGACTGTGGAACTGAAGACCGGTGACCGCGGAACCATGGAGCATGGAGGATCCTGTTCGTATGATCGCCGCCATACAGTGAATAGTGAATGTAAGGTACGCAATTAAATATGGCGTCCCTTGCATTTGTATTGGCTGATTTGATTCTTCAAATTCAAATCAGCCAATTGAATGAGAGCTACTGAAATCCTATTGGCTGTTCAAATCAGCCAATAGGATTTCAGTAGCTCTCATTCCATTGACTGATTAGGTTTAAATTTTTTATTTATGATAATTTTGTTTCTTATTTTATGTAAAGTTAGACTATTTTATTTTCTGTAATTTTAGCCTAATTTATGTAAGGTGGTTAATTTAGGGGGTGTTAGGTTAGGGGGCTTAGTGATTAGTTATTTGCATTGTGGGGTTTGGTGGTTTAGGGGTTAATAGATTTATTAGGTTAATTACGATGTGGGTTAATGGTGGATTAGGGGTTAATAGTTTAAATAGATAGTTTGCGTTGTGGGGGCATTGCGGATTAGGGGTTAATTGATTTAATAGATAGTTTGCGTTGTGGGGGATGGCGGTTTAGAGGTTAATAACTTTGATAGATACTTTGAGGTATGGGGGTTGGCGGATTAGGGGTTAATACATTAGTTATTCCGGTGGGGCGGTTACGGTTGAGAGGTAGATATCGCGGATGCGTTAGGTGTTTGATTTTATTCTAACAGCGAGCGACGGGTAAAATATATACGGCGCCGTACTTGTATGCGGCGCCGTATATGCGATTGAGTGTAGTGTAAGGTCGGGTTACCATAGTAACCTATTAATGTTTTAGAAATCTGGCATCGGGTGGAAGAGTTAACACAGCGCTAACTTTCACCTACACGAAAAGAGCGACCGCATTCAATTGAAACCTGGTACTAAAGTAGAGCCGTAAATTACTTTTAGCTTTCAGCCGCTTCGGTAGCTTACGGCTCTATTTTTAACGGCTCAATGGAAAACGAGCCCTGTGTTGTTTAAATATTGAAAATGTATCTCTGTTTGTTCAAACAAAGCTGTGTGGAATCCCTTTTAAAGGGACAGTAACTCCAAAAATGTTATTTTCTAAAAAGATAGATAACGCCTTTACTACCTATTGTCTATCTTTGCACAAACTTTGTTAAATTATTATACTTTAAACCTCTAAATTTCTGCTTGTTTCTAAGCCCCTGCAGGCCGCCTTTATCTTAGTGCATTTGTATAGCTATTCACAGCAAGGCATTGCTAATTCATGTGTGCCATAAAGATAACAATGAGCTCACTCCCATGGAGTTATTCATGAGTAAGCACTAATTAGCTAAAATGCTAAAAAGTCTGGAAATAGCAATGAGATAATGAGTCAGTCTTTAGCTTAGATACAAGGTAAACATGTATTTTAATATAACTGTGTTGGTTATGCAAAACTGGGGAATGGGTAATAAAAGGATTATCTATCTTTTTAAACAATAAATCTTTTGGAGTAGACTGTCCCTTTAAATGATCCTATATTCTATTCAGCCACGTTTGGACAGTCTCTTATTACTTGTTTAATGTATTTCCCTATTTGTCTTCAGCTGGGGAAACATACTCCTAGATTTAGAGTTTTGTTGGTAAAGACCCGCGGTGCTAATGAGGCTTTTTTTCCAGCGCACCCTTAAGCCAACGCTGGTATTACGAGTTGTCTGAATGGCTGCGTTAGCCTCAGAAAAAGGAGCGTTGAGCATAATTTAGCTCCACTTCAACCCTCAATACCAGCGTTGCCTACGGTAGCGGTAAGCTGGAAAAACGTGTACGATATCCCCATAGGATACAATGGGGCTGAGCTAGCTGAAAAAAAACCTAACACCTGCAAAAAAGCAGCGTTCAGCTCCTAACGCAGCCCTATTGTTTCCTATGGGGAAACACTCTCTAAGTCTACACCTAACACCCTAACATGAACACCGAGTCTAAACACCCCTAATCTTACACTTATTAACCCCTAATCTGCCACCCCCGCTATCGCTGACACCTGCATTATATTATTAACCCCTAATCTTCCGCTCCGGACACCGCCACCACCTACATTATAGCTATGAACCCCTAATCTGCTGTCCCTTACATCGCTGACACCTGTATTATATTTATTACCCCCTAATCTGCCCCCCATGTCGCCGCCACCTACCTAAACTTATTAACCCCTAATCTGCCGACCGGACCTTGCTGCCACTATAATAAATGTATTAACCCCTAAACCGCCGCACTACAGCCTCGCAAACACTATAATAAATGTTAGGGAGGGCAGATTAGGGGTTAATACAATTTATTATAGTGTTTGTGAGGCGGGAGTGCGGTGGTTTAGGGGTTAATACATTTATTATAGTGGCGGTGAGGTCCGGGCGGCAGATTAGGGGTTAAAAAGTGTAGGTAGGTGTCGGCGATGTTGGGGGGGGACAGATTAGGGGTTAATAAATATAATATAGGTGTTGTTGATGTTAGGGGCAGCAGATTAGGGGTTCATAGGGATAATGTAGGTGGCGGCGGTTTCCGGAGTGGCAGATTAGGGGTTACATTTTTTAATTATAGGGCTTGCGATGTGGGGGGCCTCGGTTTAGGGGTTCATAGGTAGTTTATGGGTGTAAGTGTACTTTATAGCACAGTAGTTAAGAGCTTTATGTTCCCGCGTTAGCCCATAAACCTCTTAACTACAGACTTTTTTTGCGGTTGGAGTCTTGTTGGTAGAGGCTCTACCACTCACTTCTTCCAAGACTCGTAATACCAGCGTTAGGCAAATCCCATTAAAAAGATAGGATACGCAATTGACGTAAGGGGATCTGCGGCAGCCTCGAGTCGGGGAAAGAAAGTGAGCGGTAGACCCTTTCCTGCCTGACTCTAAATACCAGCGGGCGTTAAAAAGCAAAGTTAGGACCCCTTAACACTGCTTTTTAACCCTAACACAGAACTCTAAATCTAGGCGATAATATTTAAATATGGCAGCACCTATTACTTTATAGAAACTCAGTGGAAATTAGGAAACAAACAATTTTAAATTAAAGTAAAAGGGAACACAATAGATAATGAAAGTGTATTGCAAAGTTTTCTAACCATACATAATAAAACATTTATATTACAATCTCATACTGTTTAATATCCTTTTAAGGAAATATCTTCCTTAAAGTTACAGTAAAGTCAAAATTAAACTTTTATGATTTAGATAGAGCATACCATTTTAAACCACTTATTTCTGGGAAACACTGCCAATCTGATTTAATCTGTTTAATTTTGACTTCACTGTCTCTTTAAACTTTTTTATTAAGACAACCTTCATGGAATTGAGTCTCAAGTGTGAGCCTTATTTATTTATGTGTATTTTAGGATAAAGACAAACAAGTAACCAGCTAATACATCATTATATGATACTGAAACCCATCACTATAAAATAGAGAAGTGCTCCGTCTTAAAAAAATACTTGACCCTTATTTTATGCAGTTTGAATAATAAGAATATAAATAATAATAAATAATAATAATAATAATTTTGTGTTGGTAAATTATACTCTGAAGCTGGAACAAAAAGTCAAACTCGAACTAAACAAACCAGGCAATTGCCTAGAGACGTCTTCATTTAGGATGTGGTGTGATTTTACAATCTTCTGCTCATTTTCTCACATTCTGAGTGCTTTAAACTTAACTGAATATTAGAGATTGTATTTTTGCAGACTTTTTAAGTAAAGATGGAAAATGCTTGTCAGAGTATTTATTTATTTTTTGCCTATGGGCGGTAAAAATGAGCATATATGGGTCATTTTTAACTCATCCTTCAGCATAAGTATAAATAGAGAAAACATTTTTAAGGGACATTATAGAAACAATTCTACAACACAATTTTATCAGCAATAAATAGAAGTTATCAGTGTTTTAGTGATAGCTTTAAATGTGTACAGGGGACACAGAGCAATGAGCATATGTCCATATGCCCCTGCACCCACATTTAGACACTGCAGTGGTGCATACTGCATCAGAAATGATACAAATTGTCTAATCAAGATGCAATCCTCTTCAAGAGGCACTCTTTGAGAGGGCATGGTGTCTGAATGCAGCTCCATGGGGCATACTGACAGATGCTCCGTACAGGAGCCAGGAAGCTGAGGACTAAGACAGGGAAGCATATTGGTGGAGTTGCCGGTATTTTATGATTGAAGTCAAAAGTGCGTGGAGTTAAAGTTGCAGAATTCTATGTATATAGCTAGATGGCTCAGGGGGGTGACTAAGCATTGTGGGACGAGACGAAGCCCCATGCTTGGGGGGCCCTGCCATTTCAGAGGTAAAGGTATGAGAACGTCCAATGTATATCCTGTATTTAGTTTATGAAGAAGTGTTTATGGTATCAGGAAGTGTAATATATAGTTGTATTCTTTATATAGGTAGCACTGAATGTTGGGACATGGGTGGGCCATACAGGGGACACAAATTTGTTTTGGCCTGGTGTGAAGGTACAGCAGTGTCATACAATGGTGATTCCAGAAATTAAATGTTTAGGCAAACCCCATCTAGCTCTCCGCAGTGAGCAGGAAGCTGGAGATTACACCAGGTAGTCATCTCATGCATTCTGTGTGTGGAGGTGGGGTTGCAGGTGTTCTGTGGATAGAGTTGGGTATTCCAGGTGATGTGGCTAGGCAGTCTGAGGATACCTTCTAAATATGAATGGATAACAACATGAAGGGGCAATTTGCACAACCATGCACAGTCCATCAGAGTTGCGAAGTAAAAGATTTGGGTGCTTTTGCACCCCAGGAGAAGCTCCACTACCTGCACAGGGATACCTTTTACAAGAACAATTTTTGCTAAGACAAATGTATTCAGTCGTGTACATTTCAATTTTCTTCAGACTGCTCCTTTGGACATACAATTTTAATACAATTTAAAAAGACACAGAGATTTACTTTACATTTAACATGCACTTAATCAAAATGTTAGAAATCATTCAAGTGTTGTATCATTTTTGACAATGACACAAAGAGCTACTCTTCTGTCCCCCTGAGCCAGCCAAATAAAATGTAAAATCCCATCACCATGACTCCATGTCAAATTAGATTAAAATAACTCCACACAAAAGAGTCAAGAGTTATAAATCCATTTCTAACCCATTTGGCATACAGTATTTACTAGAAACGGTAGTCAATCTATCAAGCAGCAAAAGACTCTTCAGATTTCTCTGCAAAGTATCCTTTTAGTTTTGCCTTAATGCTCTAGGGGCTGCTTTGGAGAGCAGCAAGGGGTCTTCCATTAAATCTTCTGTGCTGGATTTCATTACACTGCAGTGGGTGGGAGTATGTCAGAGTAGCATCCATTCTATCTAGGGGAGAATCAGATATCGCATTCACTTACTCAGCCTATACACATTCACAACCTGATGTATGTACTCAGATTTGTGGCAAAATTCTAAGTTACTGCAACAGGAGCTCATTTTATTTATTTTTTTCCAGACTGTCTAAACCACATTTTTCACCAACTAATTTAAAAATCCTTTAACATATTTATGGTTTTTGTCTTTCTTAGTCATATTTATTGTTTCTTTTCCATAGAAATTTATCAAGAAAAGGAAATTAATAACCAGCACAAATTATATTAGACATAAATATGTGATATGCATCATTGTAAACAATCAACTGCATGCTTTGGTTTGTATACACAAGCCCTGGGGTTGGAATAGCTTACTAAGTACTTGTGCAAACTGCATCAGTGTTACTTGATTTTATTTGGCTTTTCTTTTCTGATAAAATCCTATTTTGAGTTAAACATTTAATACATTTCACAGAGAGCAATGTACATCTTTTTTTCAAATGCATTAGTAAATCTTTGCATGTGCTAATCACAGACGGTCTGAATCCCCAACATATGTTGGACATATGCAATTACATGTAGAATTAGATTAAAACAAGCATGCACATTAGACTGGCATTAGTGTAGCTGTCAGAGCTATCTTCTGTAATACATTAGGAATCCAGAAACACTGCACATTAAAAAGCTCTATTGAAGCTCTATTGAATTGCTGCCAGTTAGAAGGGTTAAGATGTCCTTGAATGTTATAAAGTGAGTCCAATCCCAGAACACGAAAACATCCATGTGACAGCAACAATTTCTAAAAATGAAGCCTGAAAAGATGTCCCTATTAACAGATGGACATGGATTTACATAATTTAAACACAGGAAATCTGCAATGCTTTGTTCCAACAACTATTGGGCTACATCCACCTTTTAGCAATTCTCTGTCAATGATCATACACCACAGCACTTTAGCACATCTGCGTGTGAGTATGATATACACACACTCACATAAACACACACACATACATACAAACACATACACACACACACACACACACATAGATACAAACACACACATAGATACAAACACACACAAACACACAAACACACACACACACATACACATGTGTTTAAACATACAGACACAGAAATCAAAGCCAACCTGTACAGCTAGCTGTCTGATGTCTTGTAATGAAGATACAGTGCAATTCCTGATACAAACAGACAGGACAATGGGATGGGTTAGTGCTTTTAAAACCTTCTACAACTTGTCCATGAGGTAGCCGACTCTTACAAAGCTGACAGAGATTATTATGCATAGTATAAAAACACAAAACAGCCTTTTAAAGACACATGATACCCTGTTATATCTCAAACTAAGCTCTACTTTATAGGAACAAAAATGTAAAGCACTGGAATGTGTATTACTGTAATACTGAAGAAATCTTCTTGTTATACTTAGAAAGGGAATATTCATTGTGAATAAAGACAACACAACATATTTTCTCATTCAATAATAATAATATCTTCTTACACACAGATGCATTTTCATTCATTTAATAAATATTTGTTTTTATAACATTTTGCATTCGATAACCTCCAGAACAGCTCATTAACCTTCATAACATATGTTATCCCTCCATCAATATTCTAAAACCCTTTATTCTGCAAAAAGTAGAAGAAGAAAAAACCCAATATGCTATCCCCTTATAACTTACTTTCCCAGTTCCTCGAAGAGTTGATATTCCTCGCTGAACCGTGTGCAGGTGATGGTTGCCATGCTGAAATCACCCTCTGATGACCCTCAGTCTCTTAGAGATTGGTGGATTAATGGTATCACAGAAGAAAGAATAGATTTGTTTCCCTTTCTGTTCAGCAATAGAAGTATCTTCTCTCTAAATTGCAATATCAGGCTGTCAGTTTTGTTATCAATTGCGTTTGACTCCCTATTTCTTTGCTTCTCACTCTGTGTCTCTCACAGTTCCCTATGCTGTTCTGATGATTTTCTCTCCCTGCCCCTTTACTCACACCCACTTTCTTCATATACTGTGTATTCAACTATTTTATATTAATATATGTATCTGTCCCTTTACTGTTCCTCTGCCTCCTTTTAGCACAGTCCCCTTTTCAGCTATCTTTCTCTTTATTATTTCTTTTTCTTGTCTATACCCTTCCTCTCACACCTATTTTTAATTTTCCTCACACTGTTTCTCTGCCTTATTATGGCTGTGCTCTCTGTTATCTTGAAGGTTAGGATGGCACGGGCTCTGACTGACAAGCCTGCAGATAAGCATGAAGCCAATCTGTCCTCCCAACCTTACCAGCCGTCGTCAGCATCCAGATCTCCATGGTAACCACCCTTTGAAACGCCCTAACTCTGTTACCAGGGCAACTACTTCCTAAACATCTGCCCCCTACATATCTTCTGACTTTTAGAATCCTGATTGTAGAACACCAAATTGATCACAGAGCAATAAAAAGCGCAGAACAAACAAATAAATGACAGTAAGAAGATAATAAAATCTTCCATTTGTGCATTAACAGTGACCCTATTCTAGCTGATACATCCCCATGGTAACAACAGCTTCCATAATTCGTTGCTAGGAAGACAGGATGTTGTCACTATGGCAACTGTAACTCATACCCTACAAAAGACAGGCATCACTGTGCTTCTCACCTAGATCGTTGAGTTTACAATGGGATATATATTTTTACTTATGTGAGAGATTTTTAAACCAGCTGGAAAGTATATTGCAGGACTAGTCATGTTTAAGTAAACATAAATGTAATCTTTTCTTCTTAAGCTAATTATAACTTAGTAATAGTTGAGCATTTTGATAGGGTATCAAATCTGAGATCACTTGGTATCAAATCTGAGATCACTTCTTCCTAATACCTGTGCAATCTGGGTAACTCCAATGGAATCCAGAAAATCCCCCAGAGAACATATGAGAACATATGCTTGAAAAACTTTAAAAAGTATGTGGATTCTAAAATTAAACTTCCCCATCCCATAATATAATTAATATAAAAATATGTTTAAATCAGGGAGTTTAATTTTAGAATTTCTAATGTTTTTTTGGAACTAGAACTTTATTTTGTATCATTGCATATATATATATATATATATATATATATATATATATATATATATATATATACACATATATATATATACAGGTAGCCCTCAGTGTACGCCGGGGTTAGGTTCCAGAAGGAATGGTTGTAAATTGAAACCGTTGTAATTTGAAACCCAGTTTATAATGTAAGTCAAAGGGAAGTGAGGGAGATAGGTTCCAGGCCCCCTCAAAATTGTCATAAGTAACACCTAATACATTATTTTTAAGGCTTTGAAATGAAGACTTTAAATGCTAAACAGCATTATAAACCTAATAAAATAATCACACAACACAGAATATATAATTAAACTAAGTTAAATGAACAAAAACATTTGCTAAACAGCATTATAAAACTAATAAAATAATCACACAACACAGACTTCACTTGCATTTTTCTGCAAACAGTTCTTTCTATGCATTCCAATCTGGACTGATTTATAGACAGGAAGATCTTGTTCCTTTGAAATCTGATCAATAGCTCAGGTCTGGTTAAACTGATTAATTTCAGTTTGCTTGGCTTTGCTGCAACACAAGCGGACAGCTCCACCTTCTGGCTATTTTAATAAATGTACTGCTTCTCAATGCTTTTCAATAGCAGTCACATGACTGGAAAAAAAGGTTGTTATTCTGAAACGGTGTAAATTGAACTGTTGTAAAACGAGGGCCACCTGTATACGTATAAAAAAACATTGTGTATGTGTGAAGTGTTTAACTTACCTTTAATTAAAATAGTATAGTACAGAACTACACAAAGGACTGCACTACTACTTAACTTTTCATACTCTATTCAGGTTGCAGAATTAGGATTCTGACCCATGTATACTTCTTAAAGGGATATAAAACAGTCTACAAGGGGCTGGGGTCCCTACAGGGAGGCATATCTAGAGTAATAAATCTTCAAGAGTAATGCATAGAAACAGGCAGTCATTTTTGCTCATGCTCAGAAAAGGGCATAATGCAACGTATGGGGACAGTCAACTCCAAAATAGTTATTGTTTAAAAAGATAATCCATTTATTACCCATTCCCCAGTTTTGCACAGCCAACATGGTTATATTAATATACTTTTTACTATATACTCTTTACCTCTGTGATTGACTTGCAATTTAGACAATTAGTTCTGTGTCATGCACAACTCCATGGGAGAGAGCACAGTGTTATCTCTATAACCCACATGAATTAGCAGTCTCTTGTTGTGAAAAGCTAATAAAAATGCATGTGATAAGATGATGTCTGTAGTGGCTTAGAAACAGGCAGAAATGTAGAGGTTTAAATGTTATTAAGTATATTAATATAACAATGTTTTTTTGTACAAAGCTGGTCTGAATGGGTTGTAAAAGCTATCTTTTTAAACAATAACAAATTTGATGTAGACTGTCCCTTTAAGTTACTAATATCTCAGCTCTCTCATGTCTCTGAGGGCAGGGTCTACAGTGAGAACATCTAAGTGCTAATTTTTGCAAGAAGACAAGTTGATTGTTATTTTATTTACACAATTTGTTTCTTTTTATGTTTACTTTGATATAGCATATTTATTTTTACTAAAGGAGTACAGTTTCATGTCCCTTTAAAGTAATTTGCCAATATATTTTAGTTTTATCTTGGTCTATCAGAAGACATTGAAGATCAACTGTTCTGAGCAGAAAATTTTGTCTTGAATGACCTGGCGAATCTCTTTATACAGATTGAACAACACATTTTGAAATAAGTTTTTGTTTTATCTGTCCTTCTACAATGCCAGTAAACACTGAGTTTGATTTTGAGGCCACAGTAATCTTTATGGATCGATGATTTGATATATATTCCAGTGCCAACCTATAATCACAAAAGCTTAACAGAAAAAGACCTCCTAATCTGATCTAATAGATAGATATTGATCCACAAAGAAATCGGAGGCACCACAGAAGGCCAAAGTGGGATTAGGATAATACTTTTCCAAATATAAATATATGCACATATCTATTACAAAATAGACAAGACATATACAATATATACACTATGGCTCAAGTGTTGTGCTAAATTTTGTTTCGCTCACCCAATATCTGCTCTCAAGTTTAAGTCTGGCCGGATTAGCGCGTGTATTACAAATTGAAAGTAAAAAGCTAGCATGCAAGCGATAGACTCAGGCGGACTAACTTCAGGACTTTGAATATCACAACTGCGCTAACTTCTTCTCCCCATAGACTTCTATGGGGCACACTAAAAAAAATAATATTAGTTATTCCTTGTGTGCTAACCCGACACTATACTAGACCAACTGCGCTAAACCCGAAGGTGCTTTGTGAATATTTTAAATTCCTATGTTCTTCATATAGAAGAAAAAGTTCTGTTTATTTTTCAATATATAACACTTCTGTACTGTATATGTCTGATTTTTAGATGCTTATCTATACCTATACATCTATATGAATATATATATATATAAATGATAAAATTAAACCAGTAGGAAAATTGCTTAATTGGCATAGTAGTAAGGTTCCATAAAAGGAATTATACTCCTGGCCACTAGGAGGAGGCAAAGCCCTTAAAACCCCTCCCACCTTACTCGGAACTATTCTAACATATAGTCAAGCTAGAAAAGAAGAAGGTAGGAAAAGAAAACTTGAGTAATAAAAAGGAGCAGGTAAAAGGGAAAAATGCATACTCAAACTACCTCCAGAAAAAAAATCACAACAGAAAAAAATTGGGCGGGGGCTTGTGGACAACCATGACAGAAATGAATTTATCAGGTAAGCATAAATTATCTTTTCTTTTATAAAGTTTGTCCACAATCCATTACTCCTGGTATCTAATACCCAAGCTGTGAAATCCACGAGTAATCTGGGTGGGACCAGACTAATACTATTTCAAATACATTGGATGATATAGATGATAGATAGATTGATTGATTAATAGATAGATAGATATAAATAAATAAAACAACAAGAAGAGGGAAAGCGCTAATAATCCTAAAGCAAAAGGAAAAAATGTATATACACAAAACAGTACAATATGAAACAAAAGTATCCAAACAGGAATAAGTAGTATTATAATGCACAGTTTAAAGGTGGTATATCCCAAACAGATTATCTTCTCACACCCACCTGCGCATCGATCTGGCCCTCCCAGAGTATGTTTAGTGATGTCAGCAGGACTCTGCCTCCTTTAGTCTGTGTCCCACTGTTCCAGGAACTTTCAATCAAAGGTCCTTGAGTTGGGGAAATGTTTGTCACAGGATAGGAGACAAAAGTACAAGCAAAGAGACTGTCATAGCATAACACTTTTTAATAAAGGATAAAATCAGCTAAAAAATATATGTGACACACACAATATTTAACCTCAATATTTATGAGGTATATACAAGCAATCTCCCACAAATTAGGTTAGAAGACAAAGTGCAGTGGCAGTCTCATAAAGTTAACACAGTCCTGGATCAGGCCAATAGCCTTAGAAACCTTACGCGTTTCGAAGGAGTATATAAAATTCAAGTCCCTTCTTTATCAGAGGTTATTATCCCTGCACAGCTCACCATCTTTTAAACACTGTGCTGGTGGCGTTGATGCGTTACATAGGGAGCGGAGCCAATAGAAGCCGGAAGTGGATGCAGTCTGTAATGTTTGAGTATGAACTAGTACCCTTGTTCATGCAGGACCACTCAGTCTCACACCTTACCTCGGGTTCACTAAGATCTAACTTGTGTGAACCCTGTTATGCTCATAGATCTGAGGGTCACTACTGTAGGATACAGAGTGAAGATGGTATAACAAAAGGAGTTGCATATGAGCTAAACAGTAATATAGTATGGTAATATAGGATAACTCAGAATCCAAAGTTTAGGGAGAAGCTTATTCACATCCAAATGAGTTGTAGACTCGCATCACACACATATAAAATATTTACATAACTTGCACAGGCACACACACACACTTTAGATAGAGTTGTGCAGAGTAGCTTCGTTGGATAAAGTCAGTTTAAGCACATAAGTTCATCAGAGGTTAATGCAAATGGAGTAGTGCTATTTAGGCAAATGATAGATACGGCAAAAGTCACTGTGCAAGTCAATATAGTGAATCACAAGCGGAATAGTACATGTAACAGCAAGTGTATGAGATAAACTGGTTCATAGCTTAGTATGGCAGGTAGACTTGATTACTTGATTATTTGAGGCAAGCAGTAGCAAATGACATGAAAGGCAAGATATCCTTATTTGTAATTTGGTAATACAGACCGGTAATCCAGATGATATTATATACAAACCGACTTCCCAAATAGTATCCTCAGAGTGGAGCAGAAGCGGAGTTACCGGAGAAGAAATGCACACAGCGTGTGCCGAGATTCAGTGAGAGTGTGTGGCGGCTGCGGTTTCACCTAGTGACGTCACACGCCAACGGACCAGCATGCGAGTAAGCAGGAAGCAAGCAGCGAGAGAGACAGGAACAAAGTTGTGGAGCTGCAAAACCACAAGACTTGAGTAACAGGAACTAGCATCAGTAGCAGGAAATCCCAACTTAGACAGGAGGGAATAGCTGGGTGCGAAGTGTTCAGGAACAGTGGGTGACTGAACAAATTACCAAGCAACGTTCAACAGTAGGTGGAGCCTTAAATAGCAGTATGATAATTAGTTGTTAAAGGTACAGAATGGTAAAATCCTGACAGAACTCCCCCCTCAAGGAGCCGCTCCGCGGATCAAGGACCAGGACGTTCAGGATTTCTCCGGTGGTACAGAGAAAGGAGTTGGGGGGCAGAGAAGTTTGAGGATGGCTCCCACGAATCCTCCTCAGGAGCATAACCCTTCCATCTTACCAAATACTGTAGTTGATCATGAAGGTATCTGGAGTCCAAGATAGATTCGATTTCATATTCAACATCATCACTGACTTGAGGAACAACAGAAGAACTCTGTAAGTTACCCCTGACCAAGGAGTAGGGTTTTAACAAGGACACATGGAACGTTGGATGTATCTTCAGAGTAGATGGCAATTGTAGAGTCACGGCATTAGGATTGATTACTTTAATAATCTCATACGGACCTAAATACAATGCACCTAATTTTTTACTAGGAATCTTTAAACGTAGGTTTTTTGTACTAAGCCAGACTTTGTCGCCAACAGCATAATCTGGAGGTTTAGATCTGCGTAAATCATAATGATGCTTCTGGGTAGTTTGTGCCACTTCTAATACTGTTTTTAAAGAAGCAAAACCATTAGCAATGGAATTGATTGTATCATTTACCATTGGAAGTGTAGAATCGGACGTACAGGTAGGATGATACGATGGATGAAACCCATAGTTGATGAAAAATGGTGTGGTTTTCATTGAGGAGTGTAGTGAGTTGTTATGAGCAAATTCGGCAGTGGCCAACAGTGAATGCCAATTATCTTGTTCTAAAGTACAATAGCAGCGGAGATATTGCTCAAGTGACTGATTAGTTATTTCCGTTTGCCCATTTGTCTGGGGATGATAGGCTGAGCTAAGTCTTCTACAGATGTTGAGGGTACGACATAGCTGGGTCCAGAACCTGGATGTGAATTGTGACCCCCTATCCGTAGTGACAGATTTAGGCAATCCATGAAGTTTCACTATGTTGTTTAAGAATAGAGAGGCAGTTTCTGAAGCTGTTGGAAGACCCCTGTGGGGGATGAAATGAGCCATTTTAGAAAACAAATCAACCACCACTAATATGGTGTTGAAATTTGATGAAGATGGTAAGTCCACTATGTAATCCATGGCGATGTCTGTCCAAGGTCTGTCTGGGATTGGAAGCGAAAGAAGGTAACCATAAGGGCGGTTATGTGGGTGTTTTTTAGTGGTACATGTGGGACAACTTTGTACATATCGAGTGACTGTGTCATTCATTTTGGGCCACCAGTAATCTCTCTTTAATAAATGCAATGTTTTATGAACTCCAGGATGACCTGCTAATAGTGAGTCATGAGCATAACCAACTATCTCATCCCTAAGAGCTTCAGGTATATAAAGTAGATTGTCATGGTAGTACAAACCGTCCTGATGTTTGTTTAATCCAAGTTGCAGCAAAGATGAGTCCTGAGAAAGATGCTGTTTTAGGGTGGTTTTAAAACTGGTAGTTAAACAGATTATTCTGTCTGGAGGTATGATAGATTCAGGTGTTTCTATATGTGAAGGTTTCGGATCCTTCCGAGAAAGAGAGTCTGCCTTGAGATTTTTGGAGCCGGGCCTATAAGTAATGATATAATCAAATCGTGAAAAGAAAAGACTCCACCTGACTTGACGTGAAGTCAGGGTTTTGTTAGATTTCAGAAATTCAAGATTCCGATGGTCAGTATATATCAAAATAGGGTGTTGTGTTCCTTCCAAAAGATGTCTCCAGAACTCCAGGGCGGATTTGATAGCAAGTAGCTCCTTATCACCAATACCATAATTCATTTCTGCAGAGGTCATTACTCTGGAGTAGTAAGATATTGGGTGAAGAGGTTCTGTTGGAGACTTTCTTTGAGAAAGGATTGCCCCAAGGGCATACTCGGAAGCATCAACCTCCAGGGTGTATTGACAACTGGGATCTGGGAACTGTAGAATCGGAGCTGTAATAAATTTCTGTTTCAGACTAATGAAAGAATCTTCTGCTGACTGATTCCAAACAAATTTTATATGTTTACGTGTTAAGTAAGTCAAGGGTTGAACAATATGTGAAAACCCTTTAATGAATTTGCGATAAAAGTTCGCGAACCCTAAGAATCTCTGGATTTCTTTCTTATTACGGGGAGCAGGCCAATTGGTTATAGCATCCACCTTGTTAGATTCCATGGAGATACCTAGAGGGGATATGTTGTATCCTAAAAAGGAAATTGTATCTGTATTGAATATACACTTTTCCAGCTTAGCAAAAAGACGATGAGCTCTTAATCGTAGTAAAACCTGCTTTACATGTGACACATGTTTTTCGTATGATTCCGAGAATATAAGAATGTCGTCCAGATAGATGACAATACATACATATAAGAGATCATGAAACACATCATTTATGAAACACTGAAACGTCGCCGGTGCATTGCATAAACCAAACGGCATTACAGTGTATTCATAAAGGCCGTAACGTGTACGGAAGGCTGTTAACCACTCATCCCCTGCTCTCATCCTAATCAAATTGTAGGCACCTCTAAGATCCAATTTTGTATAAATTACAGCACCACGTAACCGTTCAATTAGTTCAGGAATGAGAGGCAGGGGGTATCTATTTTTCTTTGTACATTTGTTAAGTTGCCTATAGTCAATGATTGGACGGAGACTACCATCCTTATTCTTAACAAAAAACATAGAAGCTCCAACTGAGGATGTGGAGGGTCTAATGAAGCCTTTTTTTAAGTTATCATCCAAATAATTTTTTAAATGAGCTAATTCTGGCTCAGAAAGAGGATATATATGTCCTATAGGTATGGTACTGTTTGGTATGAGATCAATAGGACAATCATACGTCCTGTGTGGTGGTAGTGTGTCTGCCTCAACCTTATCAAAAACGTCACTAAATTCTTTGTAACATTCAGGTAGGGCATTGACAGATAAATGGTATAAAGAGTGTTTGGTAAAACATGAATGTTTACAAAATGCTGAATCAAATATCACAGACCCCTCAGACCATGAAATAGTGGGGTTGTGTCTTATTAACCAGTTCAAACCAAGTATCATAGGATATACTGAAGTGGGAAGTACATCGAAAGACAATTGCTCAATATGACCAGACTTAGTTACTACAGTAATAGGAATGGTGTGATGTGTTATTGGACCTGAACTGAATAGTGAGCCATCAACCAAACGTATAGCAAGTGAAACACTCTTTTTTATTAGTGGGATCTTATTTTTAACAACAAAAGAAATATCTACAAAATTCCCAGATGCGCCAGAGTCAACTACGGCCTGTACGTCTATCTTCCGGTGATGCCACTGTAGGGAGAGAGGAAGGGACAAATGAGAAGTGAAATCATGTACCATATTGATTATATGATAACTAGGAGGTGTCTTAGCCTTCTTTTGGCGAAGAAGTATTGGACAATCCTTAACAGTGTGATCTTTGTCAGCACAGTATAAACAAAGGTTCAATAATTTGCGCCTAGCTTTTTCTTCTGGTTTTAGAGGAGCACGAATCACTGCTACATCCATAGGTTCATCAAGGGACCTTGCTGGCAAGGTTGAAGGTGTAGCATGATAAGTGGGTAGTTTTCTGTAACTAGCATCACTGATGGATCTTTCAGATTTTCTTTCCCTTAATCTTCGGTCTATACCAATGCTAAGTGTCATGAGGGCTTCTAAATCATCAGGGATGATACCACGTGCAAGCTCATCTTTTATTGCTTCACTGAGACCTAATCGGTATTGATTCCTTAAGGCTGGAGTGTTCCACTGAGTGTCTGGTGCCCAACGTTTGAAATCTGTGATGTATTCTTCCACGACTCTCTTCCCTTGACGTAAGGACCTAATAGCTGTTTCTGCTGTGTTCTGTTTATTATGATCCTCATAAAGCAGAGACATGGCAGAAAAAAAATGCACCGAGAGAATTTAAGATGGGATCATCCTTTTCATAATAGGTATTAGCCCAAGACCTGGCGTCACCACGTAAGAATGAGATAACAGTTAATACCCTGACCCTATCTGTTGGATATGATTTAGGTTTCAGAGTAAACATCAGTGTACAAGAGTTCTTAAAATCCCTGAATAAAGCTCTCTCCCCAGAGAATTTTTCAGGAGGGCTAATTAAAGGTTCAGCTGAATTTTCAGCTACAGGAGGTTTACTGGCAAGCTGCTCATTTATGAATTTTCTAATATTTTGGTTCTCCAATTGTATCTCCCTTAGTCCCTGTATCATGTGATCCATACTTTGAGCTAGGGAACCAACCCTATTGTATAGCTCTGTTATATCCATTAAACAAAGTACTAGTTATCTTTATAGGCTTGGTAATATGTAATGTTTGAGTATGAACTAGTACCCTTGTTCATGCAGGACCACTCAGTCTCACACCTTACCTCGGGTTCACTAAGATCTAACTTGTGTGAACCCTGTTATGCTCATAGATCTGAGGGTCACTACTGTAGGATACAGAGTGAAGATGGTATAACAAAAGGAGTTGGATATGAGCTAAACAGTAATATAGTATGGTAATATAGGATAACTCAGAATCCAAAGTTTAGGGAGAAGCTTATTCACATCCAAATGAGTTGTAGACTCGCATCACACACATATAAAATATTTACATAACTTGCACAGGCACACACACACACTTTAGATAGAGTTGTGCAGAGTAGCTTCGTTGGATAAAGTCAGTTTAAGCACATAAAGTTCATCAGAGGTTAATGCAAATGGAGTAGTGCTATTTAGGCAAATGATAGATACGGCAAAAGTCACTGTGCAAGTCAATATAGTGAATCACAAGCGGAATAGTACATGTAACAGCAAGTGTATGAGATAAACTGGTTCATAGCTTAGTATGGCAGGTAGACTTGATTACTTGATTATTTGAGGCAAGCAGTAGCAAATGACATGAAAGGCAAGATATCCTTATTTGTAATTTGGTAATACAGACCGGTAATCCAGATGATATTATATACAAACCGACTTCCCAAATAGTATCCTCAGAGTGGAGCAGAAGCGGAGTTACCGGAGAAGAAATGCACACAGCGTGTGCCGAGATTCAGTGAGAGTGTGTGGCGGCTGCGGTTTCACCTAGTGACGTCACACGCCAACGGACCAGCATGCGAGTAAGCAGGAAGCAAGCAGCGAGAGAGACAGGAACAAAGTTGTGGAGCTGCAAAACCACAAGACTTGAGTAACAGGAACTAGCATCAGTAGCAGGAAATCCCAACTTAGACAGGAGGGAATAGCTGGGTGCGAAGTGTTCAGGAACAGTGGGTGACTGAACAAATTACCAAGCAACGTTCAACAGTAGGTGGAGCCTTAAATAGCAGTATGATAATTAGTTGTTAAAGGTACAGAATGGTAAAATCCTGACACAGTCACATGTCAGGTATGATGAACTTATACCTATGAAAATAGAGTGTGGGCAACTCACCCGCTGAACTGGAACTCAATAATACCAGGGAATAGATATTGCTCTATTAAATTGATTCAATGGTGTGTTATGAATAACTCTGAATTCTTAAACACATGAATACATATCTTTGTTTAAAGTAAAATAATAAATGATGGCACCAAAGTAATGAAATATCTATAGATAATGAGGTTTGCAACTTCAAGCGATGTTCAAATGAATACACACTTGGAATAGATAAATATGGTCTTTACCTGCAGGTTGATAGTGTTAAACTGCACTCTGTAGTGGAGAGAGCTGGAGATGTCCTTACGGATCAAGATGGTAATTAGTCCATGTAGAGGCAGCGTGAGACAGCTTTAGCGTTCAGAGAATACTGAGGAAAGGAATCGGTCCATAGCTGATGACGTCTGCACTACAGTGGAAGGAACTGACACAGAGAACAGGTGGAGATGCGAACTGTTCGCTAGCAATCAGCTGTTAGACTCAGGAACGGATTAACTTGAAACAACAAACACGCAATTAGGGATATAGAGAGAACGGTAGATAAATATTTCTTAAAGCGGTATGCAGATTTAACAAATAAAGGCCTAGTAAGTTCCTCTTAGGTTCCAGGAACAAATTATCAAGCAATGATAGTTAGGTAGTAAGCAGCTTTATAGGCTAAACAATTGAATATGCCCACAAGGGGTGGCCTTATGACATACCCCCCCTAAAGAACAACCAAAGGTTGTTACGGTCTCGGACGATCTGGGTGTCTGCAATGAAAAATTGAGACCAACCTAGGCGCATGCAGGTTGGTAGTAGGCTCCCAGGAGTCATCATCAGATGAGTAACCCTTCCATCTGATGAGATACTGTAAATAACCTCTATGATGTCTTGAGTCCAAAACTCGAAGAAACTCATATTCAGGATCAGGTTGAACAGGTTGAGGCTGAAGAGTGAGAGTGGAGGTTGACTGAGCAGCAGACGTTGGTTTGACTAAAGAGACATGAGATGTGGGATGTATCTTAAGGTGGGGGGGGTAAGTTCAATGTGACAGTGTTTGGATTTTTAATAGCTGTGATCAGATATGGTCCAATAAACAATGGACTAAGTTTCCTTGAGGGAGTTGAGAGACATAGGTTTTTTGTTGCCAACCAAACCTTCTGTCCCACCTTATAAGAAGGAGAGGGTCTTCTACGTAAATTGTAGTAGAACTTGTGAGTCTCTTGAGCATTCAATATATTGTCTTTTTTACAGAGAAATTTTGTACTATGGAGTTTATTGTATCATTGACTACTGGACATGTGCTGTTTCTGTCAGAAAATACATGAAAGGAAGGGTGGTAGCCGTAGTTAGCAAAGAAAGGAGTGTGTTGACTGGTGGAGTTCACAGTGTTATAAGCGAACTCAGCCAAAGGTAAGTATGATGTCCAATCATCTTGTTGGTAGGAACAGTAACAGTGAAGATACTGTTCTAACCACTGGTTAGTACGTTACGTCTGGACATTCGTTCCAGAACCTAGACGTGAATTGGGATCCCCTGTCTGAAGCCAGAGAGTTAGGCAATCCATGTAATTTGATTACATCTTTAATTAGTAGGTCACTGATTTGTTTTGCGGTGGGAAGTGAATGATAGGGAATACAATGGGCCATCTTGCTAAATAGATCGACCACTACCACAATGGTTGTGTTATTAGAAGATTTGGGCAAATCCACAATGTAATCTATTGAAATGTTGGACCAATGTTTACTCTGTACTGGTAGAGAGAGGAGTAACCCATATGGCTTGGTTTTCAAATGTTTTGACACAGAACAGATTTTACAGTCAGCGACATATGTTTTAACATATTTTGACATTCTTGGCCATCGGAATGTTCTTTTAAGTAAAAATATTGTTTTATTTACTCCTAAATGTCCTGCTAGTGTGGAGTCATGTACTCGCTGTAGGATAGAAGCGCTACAAGATTTGGGAATATAAAGGTTATGTAAGTATAAAACCCATCATAATTCTTGTGTAAGAGGTGTTTTGGTCTATCTTTATATTTTGCCTGAAATTGCTTTAAAGTTGAGGGTGTTATGTGAAGTAACCCTAAAAAACAACTTTTAGGTAAGAGTGGTGATGGAGCTTCATGTATATTAGGTCTTTTTGGAAACCTAGATAAAGCAACAGCCTTGCTGTTTCTTTTCCCAGGTCTATAGGTAATCACAAAATTAAATTGTGAAAAGAATATGCTCCATCTGAACTGATGAGCTAAAAGTGTTTTGCAAGATTGCAAATATTGCAAGTTCTTGTGATCGGAGAAAATCGAAACAGGCTCCAGTGTTCCTTCTAGTAAATGCCTCCAATGATCGAAGGAGGATTTAATAGATAGAAGTTCCTTCTCCCCCACAGAGTAATTTAACTCTGTAGAAGATAGCACTCTAGAGTAATACGCCACTGGATGAAGTTTGTCTGTAGAGTACTGCCCCAATGGCATAATCAGACGCATATACTTCCAATATAAGAGGTGTTTTGGTCTATCTTTATATTTTGCCTGAAATTGCTTTAAAGTTGAGGGTGTTATGTGAAGTAACCCTAAAAAACAACTTTTAGGTAAGAGTGGTGATGGAGCTTCATGTATATTAGGTCTTTTTGGAAACCTAGATAAAGCAACAGCCTTGCTGTTTCTTTTCCCAGGTCTATAGGTAATCACAAAATTAAATTGTGAAAAGAATATGCTCCATCTGAACTGATGAGCTAAAAGTGTTTTGCAAGATTGCAAATATTGCAAGTTCTTGTGATCGGAGAAAATCGAAACAGGCTCCAGTGTTCCTTCTAGTAAATGCCTCCAATGATCGAAGGAGGATTTAATAGATAGAAGTTCCTTCTCCCCCACAGAGTAATTTAACTCTGTAGAAGATAGCACTCTAGAGTAATACGCCACTGGATGAAGTTTGTCTGTAGAGTACTGCCCCAATGGCATAATCAGACGCATATACTTCCAATATAAATTGCAAAGATGGGTCTGGAAATTGTAAGATTAGAGCAGTGGTGAATCTTGTCTTAAGGTAATCAAATGATTTTTGTGCATCATTATCCCACTTAAAAGTGTGTTGTTTCTTAGTTAGGTTAGTCAGGGGTTTGGAGATCGCTTCAAAATTTTTAATAAATTTGCGATAAAAATTAGCAAACCCAAGGAAACGTTGCATCTGTTTTCTGGTCGTGGGTTGTGGCCAATTCTGAATAGCTTGGACCTTAGTCTTATCTATTTCGATACCAGATGGTGATATATGATATCCCAAAAAGGATATGTCTGTGGAGTTGAATATACACTTTTCTAGTTTGGCGAATAAATGATGTGCTCGTAGACTAGATAAGACATTTCGGACATGCTTGATATGTTCCTCTTTAGATTTAGAGAATATTAGAATATCATCTAAGTATATAACAATGTATATATCAAAGATGTCTCTAAAAATATCATTTATAAAATTTTGAAATGTAGCGGGAACATTACATAAACCAAATTGCATGACTTGATATTCAAACAAGCCATACCTAGTTCTAAAAGCAGTCAACCATTCATCTCCAGATCTGATATGAATCAGGTTATAAGCTCCTCTAAGGTCAAGCTTAGTGTAGATGGTAGCACCGTGTAGCTTTTCTATACGTTCAGGTATCAGTGGTAAAGGGTAGCGATTTTTCTTTGTACATTTGTTCAATTGTCGATAATCTATTATCGGACGAAGGGAATTATCCTTATTCTGGACAAAAAAAAAAATCCCTGCCCCTGCTGGAGAGGTAAAAGGTCTAATAAATCCCTTTTTTAAGTTTTCTTCAATATACTCTTTTAGGTGATCTAATTCTGGCTTTGATAGAGGGTATATTCGACCAAAAGGAACAGTACTACCAGGTATTGTCAATTGGACAATCATAATGTCTATGCGGGGGTAACACTTGAGACTCCTTGGGATCAAAAACATCACCAAAGTCTGAATATACTTCAGGTACAGTAGGATCAGATACATGTAAAATGTTGTGAGTGTGGTAGCAAGTATTTTTACAGTAATCTGAGTTAAACTGTAGCGATAAGGTATTCCAATCTATCTCAGGTTTATGTATAAGTAACCAATTCATACCTAATACCACTGGATATAATGGGGAAGGAATTATATCAAACAACATATATTCAGTGTGTGATTGATGTGTACTTACTAGTATTGGTATGGTTTCTTGTGTGATAGGTCCAATACTAATGGGGTTACCATCAATAACACAAATAAAAACGGCCTTTTCTTTTGCAGTGAGAGGAATTTTATTAGTGACAACAATGTTTAGTATCAATTTAACATCCAGTTGCTCCAGTATCAACGATTGTGTCAATGTTCAGTTGTCTTTGGTCCCACTGTAGAGATAAGGGAAGACGTATAAATGAGCTATCTGAAAAGGATGTACATAAAGTGGTGTTATTATGACATGTCTTACCAGACTTCTGTTTATGGAGTATAGGACTGTCCTTTAGAATATGATCTTTCGATCCGTAATACATACAAAGTTTATGGAGTCTCCTCCTATTCTTTTCCTCTTGGGAAAGGGGTCCACATAGAATACCAAGCTCCATGGGGGTTTCAGTACATGTTGAAGAAGAAGTGAATGAGTACACTGGGTTGCTTCTTTATAGTGGTATCTGACATATACTTTTCTTGCCTTCTTTCTCTAAAACGTCTATCTAATTTAATGGGCAAGTCATATAATGCAGCTAAAGAGTCAGGTATCAAGCCTGGCTAGCTCATCTTTTAAGATTTCAGTTAAACCTAAGTGGAATTGATTACACAAGGAAACATTGTTCCATTGAGAATCTCTTGCACATCTCTTAAATTCTGCAATGTAATCCTCGACTGGCCTTTTTGCTTTCTTTAAATGTCTTAAAGTGTTCTCTGCTATTACATGTCTATAAGGGTCCTCATACAATAAAGATAACGCACCAAAGAAGGCCTGAGAGGAATTTAATATGGGGTCTTGGGTTTCAAAATACTTGTTCACCCTTGCCCGGGGTTCACCCCTTAGGTACAAGATTATTGTTAAGACCTTTTATTTCTCATTAGAGTAGGTTTTAGGTCGTAGAGAAAAGAGTAGCAGGCAGGCATTTTTAAATTCTCTAAATTTAGTTCTGTCACCTGAAAATATTTCAGGATGTAAAACCTGGGGTTCTGGAGGTGCAACAGGTGTTGATAACTTATTTGCAATGTCCTCTGTTAGGAAGGAGCACAAATTCTGAACTTCAAGTTGAGTTTCTCTGAAACCCTGACAGAGTGCATCTACTCTTTGTGTGAGAGTTACAACTGCTTGAGCAAGTTCAGCTGGGTCCACTTGCATGATGGCTTGATAATATGTCAGGTATGATGAACGTATACCTATGAAAATAGAGTGTGGACACCTCAGCCGCTGAATTGGAACTCAATAATACCAGGGAATAGATATACCAATTGTATAAAAACCTTTACCCTGCGACTAAACTAAGTCACAGGTATGTTAATCTCTGTATTGCTCTATTAAATTGATTCAATGGTGTGTTATGAATAACTCTGAATTTGTAAAAACATGAATACAAACATATCTTTGTAAAATAATAAATGATGGCACCAAAGTAATGAAATATCTATAGATAATGAGGTTTGCAACTTCAAGCGATGTTCAAATGAATACACACTTGGAATAGATAAATATGGTCTTTACCTGCAGGTTGATAGTGTTAAACTGCACTCGGTAGTGGAGAGAGCTGGAGATGTCCTTACAGATCAAGATGGTAATTAGTCCGTGTAGAGGCAGCGCGAGACAGCTTTAGCATTAAGAAAGTACTGGGGAAAGGAGCCGCTCCTTAGCTGATGACGTCAGCACTGTAGTGGAAGGAAGTGACACAGAGAACAAGTGGAGATAAGAACTGTTCGCTAGCAATCAGCTGTTAGACTCAGGAACGGATTCACTTGAAACAACAAACACCCAATTAGGAATATAGAGAGAACGTTAGATAAATATTTCTTAAAGCGGTATGCAGATGTAACAAATAAAGACTTAGTAAGTTCCTCTTAGGTTCTGGGAACAAATTATCAAGTAATAATACACCGAGATTATGAGTTTTGCGGTGGGGTGCATTGCTAATGAGCAGTTTTTTCTCACCGCTCACTTAAGAGCTCACTTAGAATCCTATCAGCCAATCAGAATTCAAGGGACGCCATCTTGGATGACGTCATTTAAAGGAACCTTCATTCGTCAGGAGTCGTCGGAAGAAGAGGATGCTCCGCGTCGGCTGACTTCAATATGGACCCGCTCCTCTCCGGAATAGAAGATAGAGATAGAAGATGCCGTCTGGATGAATACTTCTGCCCGTTTGGAGAACCTTTTCTGCCCGGATCGGATGAAGACTTCTGCCCCTACGGAGGACCACTTGTGCCCTGCTGGGAGAAGACGGCTCAAAGTAGGGTGCTCTTCAAGGGGTTAGTGTTAGGTTTTATTAAGGGGGGATTGGGTGGGTTTTAGAGTAGGGTTGGTTGTGTGGGTGGTGGGTTTTAATGTTGGGGGGTATTGTATTTTTTTTTTACAGGTATAAGAGCTGATTACTTTGGGACAATGCCCTGCAAAAAGCCCTTTTAAGGGCTATTTGTAATTTAGTATAGGGTAGGGATTTTTATTATTTTGGGGGGCTTTTTTATTTTATTAGGGGGATTAGATTAGGTGTAATTAGTTTAAAATTCTTGTAATTATTTTTTTATTTTCTGTAATTTAGTGTTTTTTTTTTGTACTTTAGTTTATTTAATTTAATTGTATTTAATTGTGATTAGTTTAGGTAATTAATTTAATGACAGTGTATTGTTAGATGTAATTGTAATTTAGGTTAGGATTTATTTTACAGGTAAATTTGTACTTATTTTAGGTAGGTAGTTATTAAATAGTTAATAACTATTTAATAACTATTCTACATAGTTAAAATAAAAACAAAGTTGCCTGTAAAATAAAAATAAACCCTAAGATAGATACAAATGTAACTATTAGTTATATTGTAGCTATCTTATGGTTTATTTTATAGGAAACTATTTAGTTTTAAATAGGATTAATTTATTTAATTGTAATTTTATTTCGTTTTCTTTAAATTATATTTAAGTTAGGGGGGTGTTAGGGTTAGGGTCAGACTTAGGTTTAGGGGTTAATAAATTTAAGATAGTAGCGGCAACGTTGGGGGCAGCAGATTAGGGGCTAATAAATGTAGGTAGGTGTCGGCGATGTTAGGGACGGCAGATTAAGGGTTAATAAAATGTAACTAGTGTTTGCGAGGTGGGAGTGCGGCAGTTTAGGGGTTACTATATTTATTAAAGTGGCGGCGATGTCCGGTCGGCAGATTAGGGGTTAAGAAATTTATTTAAGTGTTTGCGATGTGGGGGGGGGGGGGGGCTCGGTTTAGGGGTTAATAGGTAGTTTATGGGTGTTAGTGTACATTTTAGCACCTTAGTTAAGAGTTTTATGTTACGGTGTTAGCCCATAAAACTCTTAACTACTGACTTTTAAATGCGGTAGGAGTCTTGACAGGAGAGGGTCTACCGCTCACTTCTTCCAAGACTCGTAATACCGGCGTTATGCAAATCCCATTAAAAAGATAGGATACGCAAATGACGTAAGGGTAAGCTCAAGTCGCAGAAAAAAAGTGAGCGGTACACCTCTACCTGCCAGACTCATAATACCAGCAGGCGTTAAAAAGCAGCGTTGGTACCTCTCAACGCTGCTTTTTAAGGCTAACGCAAGACTCGTAATCTAGCCGATAGGTAGTGAGCAGCTTTATAGGCTAAATAATTGAATATGCCCGCAAGGGGTGGCCTTATGACACATGACCTCAGGTGGACCTACCGGGTTTTTCCGTAGTATTTGTTTTGAATATATATATATATATATATATATATATATATACACATACATACAATAATATTAAATGCCAAGAAAAAGCTGCCTGAAGAACTTATGTACCAAAAGCTACTTCACAAGAAGCAACACACATCAAAATGGTAGAATTTGCAAAAATATGTAAGGAACTGGAAGACCAAAAAACTGCTTTACAAATTTAACCCCTTAATAACCACAGCACTTTTCCATTTTCTGACCGTTTGGGACCAAGGCTATTTTTAAATTTTTGCGGTGTTTGTGTTTAGCTGTAATTATCCTCTTACTCATTTACTGTACCCACACATATTATATACTGTTTTTTTTCGCCATTAAATGGACTTCTAAAGATACCATTGTTTTCATTGTTTTCAAGTTTGACTCCCAAAATCTGATACACATCTACCACCACCAAAAAACACCCATGCTAAATAGTTTCTAAATTTTGTCCTGGGTTTAGAAATACCCAATGTTTACATGTTCTTTGCTTTTTTTGCAAGTTATAAGGCAATAAATACAAGTAGGACTTTGCTATTTCCAAACCACTTTTTTCAAAATTAGCGCTAGTTACATTGGGATACTGATATCTTTTAGGAATCCATGAATATCCCTTGACATGTATATATTTTTTTTAGAGGATATCCCAAAGTATTGATCTAGCCCATTTTGGTATATTTCATGCCACCATTTCACCGCCAAATGCGATCAAATAAAAAAAAATCATTCACTTTTTCACAATTTTTTTTCACAAACTTTAGGTTTCTCACTGAAATTATTTACAAACAACTTGTGCAATTATGACATAAATGGTTGTAAATGCTTCTCTGGGATCCCCTTTGTTTGTTCAAAAAGAGTTTTTTATAGACAAATGTTACACAGATGTTTAGACCGGAGGCTGACTTTACAATCACTTTAAGCACGGTCGTTTTGCAGAAAGACAGATCTATGTTATACTTACAGAATGCAGTTTCCTATTTTCATTGTATCCAGAGCATAATTTTTAAAGGTCATAGTGTATGGATGGAGTGAGGTTGTTATTCCCCTATTCTCATTACTGTTGGATGGATCTCCATGACTGATTAGAACTTAAACTATCTTCCCATTTCTAGAGTAGGAAGCTACAGGCTTACACTGAGACCATTGAATCTGCTCATTTAGGGAAATTAGATCTGTATCTGAGGTTGGAAGGACCAACAGGGATTTAACAAGACATAATATGGAAGACACCTTCTAGCATGTGCTATTTCTTATTTGCTGTATGCCATATTGTTAACAGTTAAGATGTTATTTTTATATTTTGGAAAATTTTCCATTGATAGGCAGCAGACAGCTAAGATAAGCTTAGGTTAAGACACTGGGTATTGCTCCCTAGTACCATCAAAAGTTGGCAATAAGATTTTAAAAGTTACCTTACTGGCTCTAACTTCTACCTAAAGCTTCTGCAACTCTCCTGGCATATAAAAAAGACACTCACATACAGACGCCTTATTCAACTTAATGTTGAGTTTATTTAACTATCACGATATGCTGGTTAGCTAAGCATCATAGCTGCTGTTATAACTAAATGCTGCGATAATACTCTTATACCCTTTCATACATAGTTATTTTTATCATCATCATTTCTCTTGCCTAGATCATTAGTTTTGACAGATTCAAGAGTAACCCATTCAGCAAGTGAGGTTCATTGATAGAAAGAAAAAGAGGTTTTATAAATTTTTATGTGGTCTTTCTTTTATCCCTATACACTGTACGATGAGTTGTTTACTTATCTTGATATATGTTTATAATGTAAAGTTGATATTTATTATGTAATGACACAAATATTTTAATGCTAAAAAAACCTCAATAGGTTATGTACTTTACAGTAAGAGTTGTATCTCTCAGTTAGGAAAATAGGTTATGATTCTACGTAAGTCAGTTCAAAGTATCATTATATTAGGCAGTATATTCCGATAGAGGTACTAAGATAACCTTCTACATAAAAATAAAAATTTAAGGTATCAATGCTAAATCTACAATGTATATATGAATGTTGCATTAGCACTATAGTATATCATATTTATCCCAGGTATAGTTATTCTTATGCTTCACATATGTTATACTTGAGCTCAATTATTTGTCATAAGAGATCTATCTATGTAAGTAGATATGTTAATCTTAAGATTACTCTTCTACAAAAGTTTGTCATCATACTGTGGACAAAAAATCAAACACTGTTCAGCACTTCCAATGTGATCCCATGCAAGCTGAAGGGACCTGCAATCCCCAATATAGATATGAAAAAAGAGAACAGAAGCACTGTGGATTTAGCATCAAAATCTGATTTATTCCATCACGGAAGGAACACGTATAGACCACGTTTCGGGCCAACCGCCCTTAGTCAACTGTGGAGATAGTTTTTATGTTGCTATGTTATGAAATATGTATTGCTAAATACCTTAATAAAAAAAACATTGATTTAAAAAAAAAAAAAAAGACTGTCCCATTAGACCTGTAACGAGTATCTTAGTAGCCCAAGCTTCCTCTCTTAATTTACCCATTTACAATTCTTCTTCTCACCTTGTTATTTCTGTTTTCCTGCAGTTGAACGAGAACGTCGTTGAACTTTCTGCTATCATAGATTCTGGTGCCAGCAGCTGCTTTTTTGATGTCAAGCTAGCCTCCCAATTACACATTCCTATTCGACAGAAGAAACAACCTTCACTACTTCATATGGTGGATGGTAGTACTTTAAAAATTGGTCCAGCTACCCAAGAATCATACCCAATAGTTCTCCGTATTGGAAACCGACATCAGGAGATTGTTATCTTGAATATTGTTCCGTCACCATTATTTTCTGTCATCTTGGGCATTACATGGCTATGCAAACATAACCCACAGATTAACTGGAGTACCGAACAACTATCCATTAAGTCCATTCATTGTTCATCTGATTGTCTACTTCCTAATATCAAACCAACTACCCTTTTGGTTACGACTACCAAAATGTCTCTACCCCTTAAGTACCATGATTAATCTGACATTTGAGAAGAAAGGAGCCAATGTTTTACCACCCCACAGGGTATATGACTGCCCAATCAATCTACTCCCAGGGGCCCCACTACCTTGTGGTCGACTTTATAAGCTCTCCGAGTCTGAAACTAAGGAATATATCGAGGAAAGTCTAGCCAAGGGGTTCATATGCCCTTCTACGTCACCCGTGGGTGCTGGCATTTTTTTTTGTGGGAAAAAAAGATGGTGGTCTTCTTCCTTGTGTGGATTATCGTGCCGTCAATGACATCACAATTAAAAACTGCTGATCTTAGAGGCGCATACAATCTCATCCATGTCAAGAAAGGGCATGAATGGAAGACAGCATTCCATTCCAGATATGGGAACTTCGAGTATCTCGTAATGCCATTTGGGCTTTGCAACGCCCCTGCCACATTCCAGTGTTTTATCAACATTGTCTTCAGAGACTTTCTTGATACTTTCCTGATTGTTTATCTGGATGATATATATTTTCTAGAACACACGCTGAACATGAGAATCATGTGAAAATTGTCCTACAGCATCTCCGACTCCACAAATTATATGCTAAACTTGAGAAAAGCATGTTTGAGGTCTCATCCATTGAATTTCTTGGGTATGTTCTTTCACCTGGATACGTGAAGATGAATCCAAAGAAGATTAACGCCATTCTCGAGTGGCCTGTACCTCAAAACAAACGTATGGTTCAACAATTCATCGGCTTAGCCAATTTATAACGGAAATTTATCATGAACTTCTCTATCTGTGCTTCTATTACTGCACTCACCAAGAATCACACCACCTTTGGTTGGAATACTGCCGCTCAAAAGGCCTTTCTTCAGCTTAAATCTCTTTTTACTGAAGCTCCAATTCTGGCACAACCAAATACTTCATCTCCATTATTTCTTGAAACAGATGCCTCTGAGGTAGCCATTGGTGCGGTCCTCTCTCAAAAGACAGGTGAGAAGAACCTCCTACATCCTGCAGCCTTCATTTCGCGTAAACTTAACAGTGTGGAAAGAAATTATGATGTAGGAGAACGAGAACTATTGGCCATTAAGAATGCTCTTGAAGAATGGAGACACCTATTGGAGGGTACCATACATCCCGTGGTGGTGTATACTGATCATAAAAACTTGGAGTACCTCCGCACTGCCAAAAGGTTGAAACCTTGTCAAGCCAGATGGGCCCTCTTCTTTTCCCGATTTGATCTACTCATCACATATCGTCCTGGATCTCAAAATGGGAAGGCAGACACTTTAACTCGTATGTATGCCTCTGAAAAAGAACCTGTATACCATCATCAAGAAACTATCCTTATTCCAGCATACTTTCTGGCTTCTCACCAGTCTCTCATCGAGGAGATCCGACAAGCCAGCACTAATGTACCTACTGAAGCAGCTCATCTACCCATTACACATGGCCTTCGTTACCACCAACAATGTATATATATCCCTGCTAGCCATCGTCTACATATAATGCAACACCATCATGATAACCCTATAGCGGTCATAGAGGAATTCAGAACACAATTGAACTTATCCAACGTCACTTTTGGTAGCCTTCTCTACCTTCTGATGTGCAATATTTTGTCAACTCCTGTACTGTCTGTGCCCAAAATAAACAATCCACCTCAAAACCTACCGGATTGCATTTCATTCAGAATATATTTTGTCTTCATGGGTTCCCAACATCTATAGTCTCAGGTAGAGGATCTCAGTTTACCTCTCGCTTCTGGACTCACTTTTGTTGCAGTCTACATATCACCCGTAATCTATCCTCCGCTTATCATCCTCAGACGAACGGGCAAACTGAATGGACCAATCAGATCCTCGAGCAGTATCTTCGTTGCTATTCCTCTTATCTGCAGGATAACTGGGTAGATCATCTACCACTTGCTGAATACGCATACAATAACCTTTCTATGCAAATTATGGGTACCATTTTCCATAATTTCCTGACCTTCCTTCTCTTATCCCTGTGCCTGATGTTTCCCACCAATTACGCAACCTTAGAGCTATGCTTTGCAGCCTTCATCGACAACTCACCACAGTCCAACAGCAACAAAAGATTCAGGCTGATCCTATATACAAAATAAGTGACAAGGTTTGGTTGGCTACCAGACTTCTTCGTTTGACCTGTCCTACCAAGAAACTTGGACCTCGTTTTATTGGTCCTTTTTCCATTGACCAAATAATCAATGATGTCGCTGTTAAAGGGACACTCGTTCAAAATTAAACTTTCATTATGCAGATTGAGCATGCCATTTTAAACAACTTTCCAATTTACTTCCATTAATAAAATGTGCACAGTCTTTTTATATTTAAATGTTGTCAGTCACCAGCTCCTACTGAGCATGTGCAAGAATAAGTGTGTATGCATTTGTGATTGGCTGATAGCTGTCACATGGTACAGGGGGAGTGGAAAAAGACACAACTTTTAAAATTGTCAGAAAAAAAATCTACTACTCATTTGAAGTTCAGAATAAGTGCTATTGCATTGTCTTGTTATCTTGCATTTGTTGATTATGCAAATCTACTGTGTTGACTGGTCCTTTAAGTTGAAACTTTCTGACTCTTATAGAATACATCCTGTCTTTTATGTGTCTCTGGTGAAACCCTTTCCTGCTAATCCTTTTCCAGGTTGGGTGGCAGCTTCTCCTCCTCCTATTCTGGTAAACAACAATGATGAGTACGAAGTCCAGGACATTCTAGACTCTCGTAGGGGGCAAGGTCATCTAGAATATCTTGTCCACTGGAAAGGGAAAGGATATGGTTCCGATGAGCGTTCCTGGAAACCTGTGGGCAATCTCCATGCTGCGGCCAAGGTGCGTGCCTTCCATCTATTACATCCTGACAGACCTTCCCAGGTTCGCGTCCAGAGGCCGCTCCTTGGTGGGGGGCTCTGTCATGGAACTAGGGGTACCAGGGATGCCTCCTTACCTGTTCACAAGTGGGTAAGGTGGAGGGTGCCGTCGCAAGTTTCTCCTCGGCAGTGATTGCGCCTAGTGTTTTGTTTGCATGCAGGTGCGCCTTGGCTTGTGCTTGCATGCACATGGATGGCATCACAGGTGCTTTCCATCTGCTAGGGGAATCTTTGGGACACGCCTCTCTCTGCCTTCTCATTGGGTACAAGGTATCTGATGCTATCATTGTCTTGGATATGGGGAGCGTTCCTGGGCCCTGTTAGGTTTAAATTCCAGTCTGAGCCCTGGCTTGTTGCTGAGTTATTTTGCTTATTCCCTTCCTCTGATCTTGGATTTCCGGGTTTTGACCCCTGGCCTGACTTCTGTTTACGATATTTGCTGTCTGGACCAACTTATATTACCCTGACTACGCCTTTTGGATCTCCCTTGCCTGTACTTTGCCTTTGGATTGTGTGCTTCTTGCTATAGGGTTCTTCTCCGGCACTCAGGGCAGCCCTGCTCCATGACAGGAACAGACTAATAATGGTATTAAGCTGGTTGTTCTTTCCTGTGAGAGCACTTCTCTCTGTATGTTAATAATGAATAAGGCCTAGATAAAATTATTAATATTTATCAACCTTCTTGTGAAACAAGATAGAAAGAGCAGAGATTTGACCCATACAATAACTAGCAGATAAACCCCTTTCCAAAACATCTTGAAGAAATTAAATAATTCTAGGAATTCAAAAGAGTGCCAGCTGAACCCATGTTTCACATTCCAGGAAATAGAAATCTTCCAAAACTTGTGATAAATGTTCATTGTCACAGGGTTACTGGTCAGAACCAAACTGGTAGAATCAGAAAAACCTGTCTGTCTTAAAACTAGGCGTTCAATCTTCAAACCATCAAGTTTAGAAGTTTAAAATGCTTATGAAAAAATGTACCTTGAGACAGAAGGTGATGACGCAGAGGAAGAAGATATGAAGAACAACTGGACATCTGCACCAGATCTGCAAACTCAGTTCCGCATTCATTGTTTAAATTTGAAGCCATCAGATCTACTTCTGGAAGAACCCATAGGTCTGCAATCTGACTAAAGACTTCCAGATGAAGAGACCATTCCTCAGGGTGAAGGGATTGACGACTAAGAAAGTCTGCTTCTCTATTGCACACCCCTGGAATATATAACTGCAGGTATTATACAGGAATTGCTATCTGCCAAAGTTGGAATTCAGGAAACCTACCTCATCACCAGGGAACTGTGAATTTCCCCCTGAAAATTGATGTAAGCCACTGCAGGGATATTGTCTGAATGGAAATGCAGATAAGTCTCTATTTTCAGGAGAGACCACATTTGTAGGGCCCTGAAAATTGCATTGAGTTCCAAGACATTTATAGGCAACTTCACCTCCCAAAGTTACCACTTCCTGTGCTCTCTGAGACCCCCTGACTAAACCCTAACTCAAGAGACTAGCATGTGTCAAGATCACAGTCCAATTTGGACAGACAAAATATGCACACAGAACAATAGACCAATGGTTGATCTACCAAGAAAACGTTTTTCTTGTATTAGCATACAAAAGAATATTTTGAGCCAACTGAGAGTGATTCCTGTACCACTGACAAATCATACAAAGCTCCACAGAAAGAAAAGGAAGTGACCAAAGATTACACAAACTGAGAGTAACTTTATCCTTCACTGTTCTGACAAGGAAAATCTCATGAAGACTGAATCAATTGTCAAATGCAGAAAAGTAATCCTAGTAAAATGAACTTTCCAACCATGCTCGCTCTTCAAGAAACAACAAAAGTTTGTTGGTATGAAATATTGCAAAATGTAAAGATGGAGCCTGTACCAAGATATCATCCAGGTAACCACAACACCCTGAGCTCTCATTACCTATAAGAGAGTCCCTAGGACCTTTGTAAATATTCTGGGAGTGGCCGCCAGATCAAACGGTATAGCAACAAACTGAAAATGCTTGTTCATGAATGCAAATCTTAGAAACTGATGGTGATCCCTGTGAATAGGGATACAAAGAAAAGCATTCTTCAGATCTATATAGGACGTGAACTGTCCTCTTTGGATAAGAGAAAGAATCGTCTCAATGATCTCCATCTTGAGGTTAGAATAAAATCCTTGCCTTTACATGATGCTTTGGAACACGAGGTAGAAGAAAGCCTTCTCCTGGAAGGGCTTGATCTATTTGATATCCATTTCTATTTGTGCACAACAGACATAATTTTGTATGCTGAACAGTATGCTTTATTAGTCACTTCTGAGCTCTCCACTGTTGAACCTATTGTATCAATGTCAGGAGTTTGATTTAATCTTTACTGGACAATATCTCAAAATAAAAAAAATATTAGATTAGCACAAACTGGGTGATTATCCCCATTGCACAGTAGACTATGCCAGATGGGCTATCTATGTTGGATATCCCCGTGATTCATCTACTAGAAAATAGTACCAAGCCACTAAAATCCTATATCATAATTCTGTATAATAATTTTAATATGTAGATTCAAACATAACGCTATGTATGTGTACATTATGGAGGCAGTGTGAACACCTAAAACGCTTTTGAAACTGCTTTGTTCTAGGTGTTGGCAGCCCAACTTTGCACTGTTTTAAAAGACCCACAGCTAATCATAGCCTAGTAAGTAGAACCATGCGTCACATGGTAGCCAATCACTTCTGCCGGCTTGGATGAAGACTTCCCCCGGCTTTGTTGAGGACTTCTTGTCGCTTGGATGAAGACTTCTCCCGGCTTCGTTGAGGATGGATGTCCGGTCTTCAAAACTGTAAGTGGATCTTCGGGGGTTAGTGTTACGTTTTTTTAAGGGTTTATTGGGTGGGTTTTATTTTTAGATTAGGGTTTGGGCAGTTGAAAAAGAGCTGATTTCTTTGGGGCAATGCCCCGCAAAAGGCCCTTTTAAGGGCTATTGGTAGTTTAAGTTTAGGCTAGGGTTTTTTTTTTTATTTTGGGGGGGGCTTTTTTATTTTGCTAGGGCTATTAGATTAGGTGTAATTAGCTTAAATATCTGATAATTTATTTTTTATTTTGTGTAATTTAGTGTTTGTTTGTTTTTGTAATTTAGGTAATTGTATTTAAGAAATGTAATTTATTTAATTGTAGTGTAAGGTTAGATGCTATTGTAACTCAGGATAGACATTATTTTACAGGTAAATTTGTATTTATTTTAGTTAGATAGTTAGTAAATAGTTAATAACTATTTAGTAACTATTCTACCTAGATAAAATAAATACAAACTTGCCTGTAAAATAAAAATAAACCCTAAGCTAGCTACAATGTAACTATTAGTATTTAGTTTTAAATAGGAATAATTTAGGTAATGATAGTAGGTTTTATTTAGATTTATTTTAATTATATTTAAGTTAGGGAGTGTTAGGGTTAGGGTTAGACTTAGGTTTAGGGGTTAATAAATTTAGTATAGTGGCAGCGACGTTGGGGGAGGCAGATTAGGGGTTAATAAATGTAGGTAGGTGGCGGCGATGTTAGGGGCGGCAGATTAGGGGTTAAATAATATTTAATTAGTGTTTGTGATGCAGGAGTGCAGCGGTTTAGCGGTTAATATGTTTATTATAGTGGCGGCGATGTCCGGAGCAGCAGATTAGGGGTTAATAAGTATAATGTAGGTGTCTGCGATGTCGGGGCGGCAGATTAGGCGTTAATAAGTGTAAGATTAGAGGTGTTTAGACTCGGGTTCATGTTAGGGTGTTAGGTGTAAACATAAATTTTGTTTCCCCATAGGAATCAATGGGGCTGTGTTGCTTTTTTGCTGGTGTTAGACTTTTTCTCAACCGGCTCTCCATATTGATATCTATGGGGAAATCGTGCACAAGCACGTAAAACCAGCTCACCGCAGCTTTCAGCAGCGCTGGTATTGGAGTGCGGTATGAAGCTCAATTTTGCTCTTCGCTCACTTTTTGCCTGCTAACGCCAGGTTTTTATAAACCTGTAATACCAGCACTGTAGGGAAGTGAGTGGTGACAATAACGTGCAAGTTAGCGCCGCACCCCTCATAACGCGAAACTCGTAATCTAGCCGTTAGTTTATAAAAAGCCAATATCGATCCAATTGCCACACATATTTAACATATTATTGACCAAAAGATTGCTAAATTAGCACCAATAGTAATTGGTATATCAGACACTCCTATAGTTCATACCCTTAGAGATTATCATAGAAATTAACTATATACAATTTGTTCATTCATACTAAAGGGGGACATAGTGTGTAGCCAAAAGATCCATTTTCGCTCTCTGCTCTTATTCCCAATAACTCTTTGCAGTATCCAACACTTTATTTCCGGTTGACTATTATGGCACTACAAGAAATGTCTTGCCACTGATGTAATCTTTTTATCTTTCTCCAGATCCTTTTTGGCATTTTTAATGTTACTAAGATGTTCTCCTAACCTCACGCTGATCTCTTTAGAGAAAATACCTACATATCTTTTTTCACACGTACATTCTTGTAAGGCAGATTACTATGTGGATCTCAACTGCAAACTATTGTTAAATAATGTAAATGTATCACTTAGCAAATGAGCTATTTCACTAAATAGATCGAATATGCTTCAGTGAATAGTTTGCTTTCTATATGTAAGGCGTTGCTACCGAATAAGTTAAGTCTATTGCAACTTTTCTTGTGGAGACAAAGTAACAAAGCCAAAATGAATTTAACCTCTGAAAGTATTAGGAGATCACAGTCCGAATTGAAATGCAGAGTGTTGATGCTGTGAATTAATAGCTGCAATGAAACTGCGTGGACTCGCTGTTAAAGCTTAAATGAACTGTGCTTGTGTCGGAGCTCCTAGAAACAGATGACTCGGTGATTAGCTGGAGCGTGACAGTTTCAAATCTACGCTACTGGTGATGTAGTAATACCAAGCTAGGGTTCCTCTTAGGAAAGGAGGCGTGTCTGATCTCCATAATGGGAGCAGTTTTACCGATCTTCCAATGTTCCAGGCTCAGGTAAATCTTGTTATAGTTGTTTGACGTGCACGTCTTGCATAAGCCAGTTGGTATGGAAGGTTAAGGCAAACGGATCTTGCACGTAGAAACTCTAGAAAATCCTTCAGCGGATAGCTGCAGATTAGAGCGGAACCTCTGATATTACCTCTGAGTAGGTAACAAGTGATTTTATGTTTTGTAATCCGAAAGGTTCTTAATGCAGCAATTCTCATACGAGAGATCACTTGTTAGGCTGAGTTCAGCTTGTGAGCAAAATAACTAAGCACCTGTTTAAGGTGTGGAAGATACTTAAATAGGAGAAGTGGGCAGTAACAAGACTTGTCACGTGACAAGCAGGTAGAAAGGAAAAGCTGAAATGGAATCCTTACAATTCTAAACAATATATAATATTTTTCATTCTGGAGTTAAAAAGGTCTTTAATATATTTACTTCTGTGACATTGTGCATATACATGCAATATTTGCAGGTGCCACGTGAATAAGTTCCTTTGAGATTGTCTTTCCTTTGAGAGATATGTTTAACAAAATCAGAATTTAGTATGTATGAGCAAGAAATGGATAGCACTGACAGTTATTAGGGAGATGTAATATGCTTCAAATATCCTTTTTAATTTCTTATTACCTGTAATATCACTCGCCCCTCAATCGATATGAGGTAAGTAATACGTATTCCATAAGATCCTCCCAACGTCTGGTACAAATTTGGAATCTGGCATATATAGTCTCTGGCTCTTGGAACAAAAATGGAGAAACGTCCTTTCTGTGTATATAAATGTCATAAATCTGTTCACATGCCACTTTAACTTCTTGAAACATTCAAAGCAAAACCAGAATATTTAGACACTGCACAGTTTCTTCAGCCAAGTATAGTTTGCTGACAAAATAACTTAAGCTCCAAAATCCCAACCTTTCACAAACCACGTATGTAGCATGTGCAGCTGTTTGTTTAGAATGTTTGCAATTTCGCTATGAGCATCATTACAAGTGCTTATAAATCTCCCTTGTCTATTAGGACATTGTCTTTGTTTTGGTTGTAATAATTCAAGTCTAGGTGTATGCAAAGCTCTATGATACACTCTACAAAGAGTCCTATTAGGATAATTTATATCCTTCAATCTTTGTCTCAGTTTCTTAGCTTGTAATTTAAAGGTCTGTATATCAGAGCAGCTTCTGCGTAACTGCAAAAATTCCCCAAAAGGTATAGTCTGTTTAGTTGGCTAGTGATGCACACTATGGTAACTAAGAATATAATTTGTAGCCGTTTCCTTTCAAAAGAAGGCTGATATTTTTTTTAAACATATCCTTAGAGATAGATAAATTAAGAAAGCTTACCTTCTCATAGTTAATCTCAAATTACAATTTATTTTACTAATCAACTGTCTAAATAGATGTACTTCCCCTTTTAACATAACAAACACATCATCAATGTATCTAAGTCACAATAATATATGGTCTGTATACTCTTCCATAAGTTATCCAAACACTTCTTGCTCCCACCAGCCCAGCAAGCCATGCATCTGCAAGAAGAATCTATCGTACAAAATAGTTGTGGCTCAATACAAATCTTATAGATGTACATAACCAAAATTTCCAAGATATGTTCATTTTACAGCTTTTTATGTTTAAAAACAAATGTCAGGTAAACAGCTTGCTCATATTAAACAAATCTGGTAAACACTAACACAAGACTGCTAGATTCTTCTGACTATTTTGCAATACATATCTGCTTGTGTTTCAATTTCAGTTCAATAGAATAACAGAAAAGATTTGCAGATAGATTATAAGTGGAACACTATTTTAACGTAAGCCCATAAAGGAGCACATTTGCCCCTTTATGGGTGCACGTTAAATAACCAGTCATTAAAAGTGTCTGGTCAATGCTCCCACAAGTTCAGACCTTTGGTTATTAAAAAAAATTTGCCCGAGGGGCGTGTTCAGACCAGCGCCTAAGAGGGCCACTCTTTTAGGAGCTCCTCTATGAAGATTCTCTATCCACCGGGTAATCTAAACCATCCTAAACCACCAAAGGTAGATTTCCACCTCAACGTATAGAGAATATTCTCCTACAATGGATGATACCTTTTCCGCATTTTTATGAGCTCCTCAAGCACATTACTGGACCTTGCTAGTGGTTCACTAAGACACAACTCGCCAGTGCACCTCCCCCCATGTAACCGGGCACGCAGAAAATCCCTCACCCTTCCTGGAAAGGATAACTAACTGCACAATGGAGGACTACAATAACAAAATGCAAGTCTCGTTACTGGCATTTGAAAAAAAAGATGACCGCAAGATTCCAGAGCCTGACTCGTTAAGTGCAGTGTGTCGCCCCTCACCCCACCCACCCCAGGTTCATTCTCCCATTTATAGATAGTCTCCCACACACCTTTCATTCTCCTAAACTGACAGCTGCATACACTAATCAGCACATCCTTCCATTCACTTAACCCTTTAGAATACATACCCTCCCTCCCTACAAATAGCTATATATCCCACATCAATAGTGTGTGAATATATATGTGTGTGTATGTGTATATACATATATATATTTCTTTTTTATATTTTACTATTTTTGATTTATTTTCACCTACACACTCCATAGCACTAACATGTATCAAAATATGACCATACTGATATTTGTGACAACCGTTTTCTCACTCTATCATACACCATGGCCTGCTCTGTTGCTGTAACTTATCTGCTGAGTGCTGGTGGAGAGTTATAAAAAATAGCACTCCTACCCCCACCTCACAAAATTATAAAGTATGCCATTCACTATATGGCAAAAAAACTATGTCCAAATTCCTATTCCTTATGCTACTTGCCCTTGCAAATGATGTAGAGTCTAACCCTGGTCCCCCAGCAAATTCCATTCCTAGCTTTCCAGCTAAAATAGGCCTCTCCTTTGTGCACTGTAATATACGCAGCTTATTTCCAAAAATCGATGCACTGCAAGCTTGGTGTTTACAATACAAGCCAAAAATCATTGTTATCTCTGAATCATGGCTAACTGCAAAAATACCTGACTCTGCCATTGCAATACCTGGGTATTCATGCCATAGAATTTTCAGAGCAAAGAGAGGAGGCGGCATTGTAATCTATGTTGACAACTCCACAAAGTTCACCCCCATACAAAAATCTAGCTCTCCTGCCACCTTTGATTTCCTTTCTGGCAAAATTGAGATCCCGTGCAGTAAATTAATCATTGTTGCAGGAATCTACAGCCCACCAAGCTCCCCTGTGCATTCCATTTCGGACATAGCACAGCTCCTTAGTGAATCCATAACTCAAAACCCAAAAAGTGAAATTTTGGTTTTTGGAGATTTTAACATCGATTGGCTGAATCCAAAAAATAACAGTTGTCGCTCGCTGTTTAAATCTTTGCAGCTAACACAATTAATCTCCTCCCCAACTCGCATAAACATCAAAAGCCATAATCATACCCTGCTCGACTGGATTCTCTCCTCTTCTCCCAACCGAATCCAGGAGGCAGGTGTTCTCCCTAACAATTTCAGTGACCACTGCTTAGTGTACTGTGTGCGCAAAATAAAGGCTACTAAATCCTCTCCCAAGGTTAAAATCACCAGGTCCTTCAAAAAATTTAATCTTCAATCATTTCTAAATGACATCAAGAACCTCCCCTGGCACAGATTAAACCTAATCCCAGATCTAGACTCTGCAGTTGAATTCTTTCAGTCTGAACTCCTACAAGTTTGGAATTTACATGCACCGCTGCGTAAGGTGAGAGTAAAAGGAGCACACTTGAATTGGATCACAGCTGACCTCATTCAAATGTACCAATTTCGGGATTCATTGTGGTCAAAGTTCAAGCATACTGGCTCTATGAATGATCACTGTGTATATAGACAATGGCGAAATATATGTACTAAACAAACAAAACTGGCTAAGGCACAATATTTCTGTGAAAATCTGAACAATAATATATATAACCCTAGAAAGTTTTGGAAAATCATAAATAACCTACAAAATCCACCAATCCACTCCCAACCCTCCACTGTCACTGTGGATAACCAAAACCTGCAACTCCCCTTAGAAGTAGCAAATACCTTTAACAATTATTTTGTAGGATGCTCCACCACCCTGATTGACAAACTAATAAATGGCACTTGTCCTGAAGCTACAAATGTGGATCAGGCCCCACTAAAACAGCAAAGACCCAATATAGAAAAGTTAAATTTTAGACCTGTACCCTTCAATGTCATTAAGAAACACCTCAATAATCTAAAAATGAAAAACCAGTCAGGACCTGATCAAATCCCAGCAATGCTGTTGAAGCTCAGTGCGCCGGCAATTGCTAAGCCTGTCGCAACCCTAATTAACGAATCCTTGGTGTCTGGATACATACCCAAACTCTGGAAAACTGCAAGAGTAGTGCCTATTCATAAAAGTGGGGAGTTAACCTTGGTTTCTAACTATCGTCCTATATCATTGCTCCCTGTATTATCAAAAATCTTAGAAAAATGCGTCCATACGCAATTATGCGAATATTATCAACTTTCAAACTATCTGACCCCTGATCAATCAGGTTTCAGACCAAATCACTCCACTACAACTGCCCTCCTAAAAGTTTGCAACGACATCCAAACTGGCATGGAACAAGGAGACCTAACTGGAGCTATTTTCCTTGATTTTGCAAAGGCTTTTGACACAGTGGACCATGACCTACTACTTCTCAAACTAAAAAACTCTGGTATTGCTGATCGCCCGTTAACCTGGTTTAAATCATATGTATCGGATCGATCACAATATGTCTCTGTCTCTAACAGTGACTCCCTCCCTCTCCCAGTCACGTGTGGTGTTCCCCAAGGTTCCATTCTCGGCCCCCTAATATTCACATTATTTATAAATGATTTGCCTAATGTCTGCAAATCCTCAACTGTACACATGTACGCAGACGACACGGTAATCTATGCAAACAAATCAGATCTGCCGCAGCTTGAAGCAGTGCTCCAAGACCAGTTCACAGAGGTAGAAAAGTGGATCTCGAAAAACAAACTCTTCCTAAACACTGACAAAACGGTCACAATGATCTTTGGAACGGGACCTAAAATACAAAAATTACAAAATTCCCATCTTCGCATCAAAACAAAATCCAATTGCACGCTGACCGCAGTCCACTCTTTTAAATACTTAGGTATGTTGTTAGACCCCAATCTATCTTTTGGACTCCACATAGAAAAACTTGCCTCTAAACTTTATCCAAAACTAGGTGCCCTGTACAGAAACAAATCTTGCCTCAGCCCTACAGTAAAGGAAAAGATTGTACAGCAAATGCTGATGCCTATCTTGGATTATGGGGACATAGTATATGCACCTGCTCCACAAACTCACCTTAATAAACTAAATACGTTATATAACTAGTTCTGCCGCTTTGTGCTACAATGTAACTACAGGACCCACCACTGTGACATGCTAAAAGAACTATACTGGCTGTCGCTGGAATCCAGACGCACCCTCCATCTTTCCTGCCTTGTCTTTAAGAGTCTTTCTGGGAAGCTCCCACCCTACCTGAGCAGAATGCTCTGCCCTGCTATTCCCACCTCCTATAACCTCCGATCCAATAACAGCACATTATTTAGCTTGCCTCAATACAAAAAGAAAGCAGCTCGATCCTCCTTTTCCTACAGAGCACCACAATTATGGAATGACCTCCCTCACACTTTAAAAACTTCCCCAAGCCTAAAATCCTTTAAGAGATCCCTCTGTACATATCTCAAAACAGAATGCTCCTGTCATGGTTGATTAAATATTTTGTACCTGCTCTATGTTAAATGTTTGCTTATATTGTGTATTATTATTGTTGTTTTTGTATTTTATTGTACCCTATTGTATCAATGCAATGTTTTGTGATCCCAGGACATACTTGAAAATGAGAGAAATCTCAATGTATCCTTCCTGGTAAAATATTTTATAAATAAATAAAATAAATAAATGTAGGGGTAAAATTACATCGATAGTAGAGGAGGCTGATACAACCAATGATCTACAGAAACGCACTGCGACCACGGCACTAAGATTAACTATGGGACACAAAGCCTCTACCCTTGGGCATCAGCGGTCAGAGCAGGGCTCCTGTGCCTTGCCCTCTCCCAAATCGGGGGACATAGCCGGCCCCCAGGCGGGAGGGCAGTCATATGTTGCCTCAAGAGGAACTTACTACCGGAGGTCGCAGGGAAAAGCAAGCATCAGATTCTAGCTTTGATGCCGATTATAATGATACCTCCACACTTCTGATACCCAGCTCTGTCTTCTGGGACTTTCCTTCTTGTGACTTCCTGAACATGTCGCAACACAAGCCAAACTCCTGTAACACTCCAGTATCCTCTTTCAATATGATGTTAATCATTGCTATATACCTGAGCGCCCACATTAAGCTCTGCACAGCATTACTAACTTCTATTAATAGTATCCGAATAGCAGTTTATTCACAGCACATAGTAAGGCTCTCTGCCTTCACCTACTAATATTAATGGGTTCTGGGATCCTTGAAATACTGAGGATGTACTACTTAGTTAATTCTTACTACAGCCGTGGGGTGTTGCACTATGCAGGATCTAAATGGGCAAGCTGCAAGCTTATGATGCATAACACTCTACAGATAGTACCAAACCATTGTCTATCTACATATATTAACTCACATAAATAGGCTTGGTCGTTAACTTGTATATATGGGTACTTTAGCCTATAATCTTTGAAGCATCATAGTTTGTGTAGCATGGCTGCTTTTTTATCATCTGTATACCATAATTGTCCTGAAACTCTAATACATTTTACAACTAATAAAACAGGAGTATGAAAGAGTCACATAGACATACATAAGAGTATGATATTTGTGTATAGCAAGAATTACATGTAAGTTGTAAGAAGCTAGTAGGGCACTTTTTGGTACTACACGTTTGGGCTACTATATAGCTGACTGACTTCCAAAGGGCTATTGTTAACCACTTACAATAACATAACAATTCTTCATCTTTAGCTATCTCCCTCCAGAAATAAGGATCGCCACTGATCCTAAACATCCATCGAGCCGGGAGGGTTAGTAGATTGCTCCTTTGGACTTAACTGACAAGCCGTGCACATCCATGTGTACCATCCCATAGACTCAGAAAACAAAACTCTGCACACCTTTCTCACATTCCTCTTGCATCTAAAGCCACTACCCCTTTCACCTGTGCACTCTGGAACTCTCACTCTGTTTGCAACAAACTCACTTCTATACATGACCTCTTCATCTCCCGCTCCCTCAACCTTCTGGCCCTAACAGAAACCTGGCTCTCTCCCCTAGACACAGTATCCACTGCTGCTCTGTGACATGGGGGTCTCCACTTCAGCCACACTCCTAGGTCTGGTAATAGACAAGGAGGTGGTGTAGGTATTTTACTTTCCTCTCGTTGCACCTTTCAACAAATACACCCTCTCTCTTCTCTCACTTTTCCCTCATTCGAAACCCACATGATTCACTTATTCTCCCCTCTCTCTGTACGTGTTGCAGTCATATACTGACCCCCTGGCTCTGCAACTCAATTTCTAGATCATTTGGCTGCCTGGCTACCCTACTTCCTTTCCTCGGACACCCCTGTCCTCATTCTTGGCGACTTCAACATCCCCATTAACAATCCCACTGCCTCATCTGCTAAACAACTTCTGCAACTCACTTCCTCTTTCGGTCTGTCGCAATGGACTGATTCTCCCACTCACAAAGACGGTCACTCCCTTGACCTGATCTTTAGCTATCAATGCACTCTCTCAAACTTCTCAAACTCCCCTTTTCCTCTTTCTGACCACCATCTCCTTACCTGCAACATATCATCCCTTCCTACAACTCTCCCACCTTCTACTCCTCACACCAAACTTCACAGAAGCATTAGGTCTTTAGATCAGCAACAACTTGCTAATTCCCTTCAACCGCTCCTCTCATTCTTCTCTGCCTTTTCCTGCCCTGAACAATCTATCTGCCACTATAATTCCACCCTTATATCTGTCCTTGACAATCTCGCCCCTCTTACCACTGCTAAGAAATCACACACTCATCCCCAGCCCCGGCATACTCCTCTGACACGGTACCTGCGCAGATGTTCCCGTACTGCTGAACGGCATTGGAGAAAATCACGGAGTTCAGCTGATTTTCTTCATTACAAATTCATCTTGAACTCCTACTACTCTATCCTTAATCTCCACAAGCAACACTACTTTTCTACTCTTATCTCTAATCTTTTTTCAAACTCAAAACGTCTGTTCTCCACTTTCAATACTCTCCTCCGCCCTCCCCCACTTCCTAATACAACTTCTCTGTCAGCTCAAGACTTTGCCAGTCACTTCATTAACAAAATTGACTCCATCAGACATGAAATCAGCTCTCAACACAATTCCATTCTCTCCCCCCCTCAAATACTCTCACTCAACCACAACCCTCATAACCTGAAACTTAGTTCATTCTCCCCTGTTACTGAGGACGAAGTTTCAGCACTTATACTGTGCTCTAACCTCACTACCTGTCCCCTTGACCCTATCCCCTCACAGCTGCTCCCCTCTCTCTCTGCTACCCTTACCCCTATACTAACACACATTTTCAACCTCTCCCTCAGCACTGGTACATTTCCCTCATCGATGAAACATGCACTGGTCACACCTATCCTCAAAAAACCTTCCCTTGATCCTACCTCCCCATCTAACTACCGCCCAATTTCCCTCCTCCCTCTTGCTTCAAAGCTTCTCGAAAAACTAGTATATGCACGCCTATCCCATTTCCTTACGTTAAACTCCCTTCTTGACCCGCTGCAATCTGGATTTCGTCCCTATCACTCCACAGAGACAGCTATTGTTAAGGTCACCAACGACCTACTTACAGCTAAATCAAAAGGCCACTTCTCTCTGCTTATCCTCCTTGATCTGTCCGCAGCCTTTGACACTGTCGACCACCCTCTTTTACTCCAAACCCTCCAATCCTTCGGCATCTGTGACACAGCCCTATTGTGGCTCTCTTCCTACCTGTCAAACCGTACCTTCAGTGTAGCCTTCTCTGGGGCCTCCTCTGCCCCGTCACCACTTTCTGTTGGAGTACCGCAAGGCTCTGTCCTCAGTCCCCTTCTCTTCTCAATCTATACGTCATCACTAGGTTCCCTAATAAAATCCCACGGTTTCCAATATCATTTGTATGCCGATGACACCCAAATCTACTTCTCTGCACCAGAACTATCTCCTTCCTTGCTAACCCGTGTCACTAACTGTCTTTCTCACATCTCTTCCTGGATGTCCTCTCACTACCTCAAGCTAAATCTCTCCAAAACTGAGCTCCTCATTTTCCCCCCTTCTTCCAAAATCTCCACCAGCAATATCTCTATAACTGTCGACAACTCCATCATTACCCCTACCCCGCATGCCCGATGTCTCAGGGTCACATTTGACTCAGATCTTTCCTTCACTCCTCACATTCAGTTCTTGGCTACAGCCTGCCGCTTCCACCTTAAAACATCTCTAAAATTAGACACTTCCTTACACAAGACACAACTAAGATTTTAATCCACTCTCTCATTCTTTCCTGCCTTGATTACTGCAACTCTGTCCTCTCTGGTCTCCCCACCTGCCGCCTAGCTCCTTTACAATCCATAATGAATGCCTCTGCCAGACTCATCTTCCTTACACGTCGCTCTTCATCTGCTGCACCTCTCTGCCAATCCCTTCACTGGCTTCCTCTTTCCTCTAGGATCAAACACAAAACTCTCACTCTTACATACAAAGCCCTCAACTGCATTGCTCCCCCCTACATCTCAGACCTTGTCTCCAGATACTCTCCCTCCCGTCCCCTTCGCTCTGCTCATGACCTCCTACTCTCCTCCTCTCTTGTCACCTCATCACACTCCCGTTTACAGGACTTCTCCAGACTGGCTCCCATCTTGTGGAACTCTCTGCCTCGCTCCACAAGACTCTCTTCTAGTTTTAAAAGCTTCAAGTGCTCCCTAAAGACTCTACTGTTCAGGGACGCATACAACCTATGCTAACCTTTCCTAATACCAGTTCCTCTCCTCCACTGCAATCCACTGAAACCTCTTAGCATGTAAGCCTAAAAGTCCAGCTGTTTGTAAATCACCTTCTTAAGAGCTGACTACAACAGTGCAACTCTTGGCAGGGCCCTCTACCCTATAATTGTTTTGTTGTACTCCCCTTTTGTTTATAGCGCTGCGGAATCTGTTGGCGCTCTACAAATAACCGATAATAATAATAATTAATACACAACTGTAGCTAATCTGTGTCTGTGCTATACTAGGTTACTATAATCATTTCATAAGTGTTATTATGATATGTTTGGAGGTCTATGATGGTTATGAAAGTTAACTAGCTTACAATTTTTTGAGTATAAGCTGGAGTTTATTAAGTTACTGCTCCACTGCTGAGTCCTGAAATGAGACAAATGTCATGGTTAGGATATACCTATCAGGATGCCAGGAATCAGACTGAGACGAGAAGTGCAAAAATAATCATACCTTTATTAATAGCAAAAAAATAATAAAAAGTCCACAAGTCAAATAACAAGCCAGGAATCAAAACCAGAGCTGGTAGTCAGACGAGCCGAGTCAGGAGCCAAAGCGAGTAGTCAGACGAGCCAGAATCAGGAACAAGGAGAACAACAGAGTCAGGAACAAGCCAGGGATCAGGAACCATGAGGGATGTCAGACAGCCAGGTAATACACAGGAGCTCTCACAAACAGGTCTAAGACAATGCAAGGGCAAAGCATACTGAACAGAGGCCCTTTAAATAATAAGTGATGACATCACAATTTTGAGACTGCATCCTGTCTCACATGGACGGTATACACCAGTCTGGCCATAAAAGGAAGTGCAGGAAATGAGCTCCTGGTAGGACAAGGTGCAGCAGCGGAAACAGGAGCAGCCATAATTTGCGGGACACTTTGGTCCAAATGTGCAGTGCGAGTCAGGTTTGCAGGGCTAGTGCAAATTGATCCAAGCGGTGATCCTGTTCATCCATCCTGGAAATTATGGTAGGTAAAGGTGGATTATTAGCACCATCTGGATTCATGATGCTTGCATAATGTCAGGATGCCAGGAATCAGACTGAGATGAGAAGTGCAAAAATAATCACACCTTTATTAATAGCAAAAAATAATAAAAAGTCCACAAGTCAAATAACAAAACCAGAGCTGGTAGTCAGACGAGCTGAGTCAGGAGCCAAAGCAAGTAGTCAGACAAGCTGGAATCAGGAACAAGGAGTCAGGAACAAACCAGGGATCAGGAACCAGGAGGGGCGTCAGACAGCCAGGTAATACACAGGAGCTCTCACAAACAGGTCTGAGATAATGCAAGGGCAAAGCATACTGAACAGATGCCCTTTAAATAATTGGTGATGACATCACAATTCTGAGACTGCATCCTGTCTCACGCGGATGATGTACACCAGTCTGGCCATAAAAGGAAGTGCAGGAAATGAGCAGCATCACACAGTATGCACCAGAGTCAGCAAGAGAGGTGAGTAAAATGGCTGCCAGCAGCACATGGCAAACAAAACAGGGAAGAAACCCTGACAATACCCAAATGTTCTCTATTTATATTTTCTTGAGGATATTCAGCTTCCTGCCCTAAGTTTTGTTATTTTATGTTATCTCTTAAAATTTTAGGAAAATTGAAATTGATACTACTGTTATTGAAAATATACAGGTACATAGCATCTCCTACCTGTTTATATGTTTGGGCTACTGATGGGCTCATATGGCTAATCCCTTATTATTATTATATTACTTATGGAAAGGTCATGATATCACGTTCGAATATCTAATTACATGGCCTTGTAGCTTGATCTTGGTGCCTGGTGTTAGCCTGTTATATAGCTATATATCAGTTGTCATTTTTATAACCCTATAGTTCCCCCTCCTACCTCATACATTCCTCAGTTCAACATGTGGAACTAGTTCAGCAGATTACTAAGTGTATACTCTTGCCTATATGTCTAATTGAGTTTATATATCCTATTAATGCCAGAGGTCCAAGAGTAACCATCTTTTTCATTATCCTAAAATTTTTGCGTTTATACTAGAGGTATGTACAGTACAATCTTCCTTGCAGGTCTTCCCAACACAACAGTTTTGTATGAACAAGCACATGTTTATATCAATTCTATGTAGCCTCGGTTTCTCTGCGGTTCTTACTCCCAGGTCAATGTTATAGCCACCACCACTGGTATTTACTTAGACTGTATCTTCACGTTTCATATTATAAGGCAACAACACTACTCCTCCAAGCTATTTAACTCTTTATGCCCATTCCCCTTTTTATAAAAGTCACCATTATACTTTCACAGATGAAAGGTAAAATACTGGCCCATGTTCACATCTATTTTACACGTCATATTAGATGTCAATTGGCTCATTACATGATAAGCTTTATGATCATAACTCTCATATCATCAACTTTTCCGGACACATCCCCCTCCCCCCTCCCTCTCCCAATTTTAAAGCAGCTCTCGCCTGCTGATCTCCCCTTACACATGGTCCAATAGTGACCGCCACGTAACTACCAATCTCCATTTCATTCCCTATCTACCTGGTCCATGAGTGGTCTATGCTATAGTTACCTCAATTCTATACTTAGTAAGAAAAATGAGGTTTCATTGGTGTCTGTCTTACTTTACTGTTAGACATTCCCTTACCTGCTATCTCTTGAAATGTTGTATATACTTGACATGCAAGTTCCGATTGTCGCACAGTTGTTGTTGAAACAAGGCATTAGCCTATTGCATAATCCTTGAACTGCTTTGACCTGTCAATACCTTGTGTTCCCATTTTATTTGTCAATTTATAAAAACCTCCAAAAAAAAATGTTTAAAAAAAAAGTTGCCCCCCAAAATGAAGGAAGCAGTTATAAGGGGTTTACATTTAGTGGATGTGAGGTGTAAGAAAAAAAAGGCACTGATTAAAGTTCTGAATCTAATGGAATTCGCACAGACGCATAAAATCCCATCAATATTCCTAGCCATAGATGCTGAAAAAGCATTTGACAGGTTAGACTTGCGATTCCTACAGAACTCGTTAAAACGCTTTGGCTTCCATTAACCATTTATAGACAAAATATTTGCGTTCTATAGTGATCCAAAGGCAAACATACTTAATGACTCACTTTCAGACTCTTTCACAATACGCAATGGGTTGCCCATTATCCCCTCTCATGTTTGTATTGGCCATGGAGGTATTAGCCGCTAATATCAGATGCAACAAAGACATTAAGGGACTCTTAATTGGACAGACAGATTACAAACTGGCATTATATGCTGACAACCTTTTACTGTTCCTAACAACTCCACAGAAATCCCTCAGAACATTAAAGGGACACTGAACCCAATTTTTTTTCTTTTGTGATTCAGATAGAGCATGCAATTTTAAGCAACTTTCTAATTTACTCCTATAATCAATTTTTCTTTGATCTCTTGCTATCTTTATTTGAAAAAGAAGGCAACTAAGCTTTTTTGGTTCAGTACCTGGACAGCACTTTTTTTATATATATCAGTTTTTTATTGAGGAATAAAAATTACATCAACACGCATCATGCGGATACAACTAAACAAAATGCAAGATGTTAAAGAGGCATGACATAATTATTGTACAAAAAACATCCTTAGAATTTGATATTATATAACAAAAGTTAGGTGTACATTAAAGTCCTCATTTTTTGGTTTTATAACTTGTTGATAAACAATATCCCCTTAATGAAATAAGGCTGCCACTTTTGGGTCGCTGATAACTAGGTAGAATTGGGGTGGGGAATGTAAGGGAAATGACACTTCAGTGCCACTTTTGGACCCAGATTATGGAATGAACATTTAAAGTACAGATGAGTGGTAAACTCCACTTAACTTAACTTATGGTAACGTTATGGGTCTGAACTGTCAAGGGGCATACAAACAAATTATACATCTCTCCCCAACAAACTCAGACATGTGACTAATACTGTCATCTCAATTAAGAACATAGTTAAGTGAACATTAGGCAGACATCTAGTGATCAAAGAAAAAGGCAAAAGGTCTAGTAGTAGGGATTTCGGTGAAACTATGTCTCATCTAGTCCTTATATATGTCCATTGCCAACATAATGAAGGAAATTAAACCTATTGATTGGGCATGCTAAGTGAACAATCAACATTGAAGTATCAAACATACAGAGAGCCATATTTGGCGACATCGATATTGCATACATAAATGAACCTCAGTGTCTGTGTTTACTACTATGATGCAATCCTCGCAAATCATTGTAGGACCCTCTTGAACCTGGTAACACTTGTGGTGTAAAATAGAGGATTACTAGCTTATGAAATAGCCACTTTTGGGCCTGAGACAGTATTACAGATACTGATACTTGAGGATAAAATTAACACGTTTCCATAGATGGAGTGCAAAGACAGATAAATGACATACATATCAATTGTGGCAGAACGGAATTTCATCTGAGCATCTATCGACTATGGTATCCTCTATTTTGATTATATTTTATGGATATAGGTATAAAGAGTCACTTTTAGGCCGTTTATAGATATATATATATATATCTATATATATATATATATATATATATGTAGGAGCTATATGAAGCTACTAATATATGCGAAGCCACGTAAAACAGAGTTTGAGACAAACCATATGAGCCTGGGAACTATATCTTAGTATTTAGTGTGCGTAAATGCGACCATGAAAGAACTGCTGATTGAGGAGGTCAGATTGTAAACTGGGATTGAGTGAGCAAGGGCCAAGGCTAGGCTTTTAGAGCCTAAGTGTGTAGGGAGTTTAAGTTGAAACATTCAGGATCTCTCAGGCAGGAAAATAGTAATACCAGAGACGTGTAATATCTGTGCCACAATGTGTGTATACATACATAAAATTGGACCATATCATGCCTGAAATCCTTATAGAGATAATCTTACCAAATAGACTATACTCACCATGAAGAGGGAACTAGTGATTGCCCACCTATGAGTGTACATTTAACTAAAGGCTACATTCTGAGTGGTATCTATCTATTATAAAAGCATTTAAGCATACAGTAGCCTAATGAGACATATCTCTAGGTAATATAAGATGGTGCTAATAAGAATTCAGAGCTTGCATTGGTCTATGTAAAACATGCGTAGTAAAATGAACTCTAACAAAATATAAAAATGATGACTGACATCTTCAGGGGTTATGAATATACATTATACGCTAAAGTGTCCCAAACTTAAACATAGGTGTTATGCAACAAAAACCTGACCGTTGGTTTTCATGGCATCACCAAGCAGTTGCTGTTAAATGATATACCGGGGTACAGTATGGGAGACTATAGTAAGTATAGAGACCAGATATTACTCCACACCAGTCTTTCCTTGCGACCGGTACGAACCTGCCAGTCCACGGCAGGGTTGAGAAGTAGGGCAGCAGTCTCCAGAAATTGCTGTTATCGTAATACCAGATGCGGGGCACATCACGAAGCCAGTTGCTGTTCCTAGTAACTCAGGAGTGTTGCAGCCAACGCCGCTCTCAATGGCGTGAAAGTGAAAATCTGCGGAGTTAGTGGCATTCATGATCGCTAGTTGGAAGCTGACATATCTCCCTCACGGTCTTGCAGGAGTCGGGACCTTCTCTCTAACTGTGAAGCGTTTGGAGTCCTGCTGAGTATGAACGTCTGAGGGTTTTTCCCCTTTACCTGATGGTAAGTTAGTGGACAGAACTTTGCTGTTACGGTCTGCTATGGTTGTATTGGTTGCAGGAGTGGCATAAAGGATTGCCTCTGTCGCATTTTCTTCAATTGGATTTGAGATTGGATAGCTTATTTTTAATGATGACCCTTGCGATAAGCGGTTTGGAGATAAACTAGCTGTTGTCTCCTCAGTATCACTAGTCTTTGTCGTTGTAACAGATATGGCATATGGGGCCTTGTGGGTGACCGCATGTGTAGATTTACAAAGGCTTTCGTCAATTTGGGTAAGATGATATAGTAGTAAATTCTCCAGCTCTTTAAGGATCTGCATCTCCGCATTTGCTGTGCCTGGTGAGTAGAAGTTAGCAGTGTCAAAGCACTGTATACCCAGCGTCAAGGTACCGGGGGTGGGATGTTGAGTGCCTCTCAGTAAAGAGTCTGCCTTAGGCCTCAACGCTCTGGATCGGTGAACAAAGGTTGGATTCCTTAGTGCAGCATATCATAAGAATCAGCTTGAGTTACCAACTCTGAATATCCACAAAAGGCTAATAAATGGTCATCTGTGTCACTGATAATAGACAGATTATCCGTGATCTACTTAGAGCTACCGATATTGGCGGTGCTGCCCAGAGACACGCCCCCGGACAGCACTTTTTTTTATTGGTGGATGAATTTATCCACCAACCAACAAGAACAACCCAGGTGATAAGCGGTTTGGAGATAAACTAGCTGTTGTCTCCTCAGTATCACTAGTCTTTGTTGTTGTAACAGATATGGCATATGGGGCCTTGTGGGTGACCGCATGTGTAGATTTACAAAGGCTTTCGTCAATTTGGGTAAGATAATATAGTAGTAAATTCTCCAGCTCTTTAAGGATCTGCATCTCCGCATTTGCTGTGCCTGGTGAGTAGAAGTTAGCAGTGTCAAAACACTGTATACCCAGCGTCAAGGTACCGGGGGTGGGATGTTGAGTGCCTCTCAGTAAAGAGTCTGCCTTAGGCCTCAACGCTCTGGATCGGTGAACAAAGGTTGGATTCCTTAGTGCAGCATATCATAAGAATCAGCTTGAGTTACCAACTCTGAATATCCACAAAAGGCTAATAAATGGTCATCTGTGTCACTGATAATAGACAGATTATCCGTGATCTACTTAGAGCTACCGATATTGGCGGTGCTGCCCAGAGACACGCCCCCGGACAGCACTTTTTTTTATTGGTGGATGAATTTATCCACCAACCAACAAGAACAACCCAGGTTGTTCACCAAAAATGGGCTGGCATCTAAACTTACATTTCAAATAAAAATACCAAGAGAATGAAGAAAATTTGATAATAGGAGTAAATTAGAAAATTGCTTAGAATTTCATGCTCTATCTGAATCATGAAAGAAAAAAAAATTGGGTTCAGAGTCCCTTTAATGACAGAAATTGACACAAAGTAAACTCTCTAACTTTGAAATCAACTCCTATAAATCTGAATTAATGGGAATAGGGCTATCAGACCATGACCTAAACCAAATCCAACAGGAACATAAATTTGAAATACAACACACCTCACTAAAATATGTAGGTATCCATATAGCTAAAAACCCGGGGGACTTCGCTGGAAACACAAACATTTATCCTGGCTTGGTAGAATACATGCTTAAAAAATGGTAATTTTGCCACGTAGTCTATACACTTTCCAAACAATACTGATCTAGCTACCATCCTCATTTAAAGACAGCTTGCAGGCTCTGGGTTTCCGGTGGGAGGAGCTGCTCAGGAGCGCATGCTGAGACTAGCGTGGTGCATGGAGAGTGAGCAGCTGCGTACACCGTTCTCCTGTGGTCATCTCTCCCGTTGCTGGTGTACGATAGCACCCTAGGGAGTTGGACAAAGAGACCTTGGTCCTGGCAGGAAACCCTAATAAGACTTTACTAATGGCTCCTAGTCCGAGCCACAACTTCGCATATTGATAAAAATCTGGAAGGGGGGAAAAAGCCCAAAGAACGCTGGTAAAACTGTTACGCTGAATCTACCACCTTCCCTATCAAATAACAGCTAAGAACCCAGCTGGAATTGGCGGCATTCACCAGAATGGGGATTCGCTGCAGTGGCGCAGAGGCTTTACAAGGTGCCTGGAGTTGAACGGTGACAAGGGCCGTGTTAAAGGAAGGAAAACTGAGCCCGTTGTGGGGTAGTTACACCTCCTAGGGCTCGGCTAGTACAAAGGATTTTTCCGGGCTACCTCCGATCTCCTCACTCGAGAGTTGTTTTAATGGTGAGAACAGCTGAAGAAGAGTGTGAACCAATCCAGGAGTACCCTTCTGCTCGAGTCTCCCTAACCTACCAATAAGATCTGGAGGTGTGTGAAGAACGCAACGTCACACTCCAAGCCTGCACAGAGTATTCACTGAGCAGAGTCGGGCAGAGGAGCGGCCCTGCAGACCGGAGCTGACACAGGTGGAAGGGAATTGAGCGAACTATGTAAGGTAAACCTCCCTGTGCTTGGTTGCGCTAAAGGGGACTGAACAGTCTGACAGCTTGCTGAAGTCACTGGGTGGAGAAGAGGCGGCCGTGCCTTCTTATATTACAGATCCAGTGATTTTTCTTCTTTTTTCCTCTATCGTCTGTTAAAGAATAAGAAGAAAGGGGGCATTTCTAGAGTTAACCTGTCCGGTTACACTGCTGTGGCTACTACTCTTGATCATTTTGTGTTATTAGATATATATACTTTTGAAAGCCCTCTTAGCTAAGAGCATATCGCAGAACTTCATCTTTCGCTTTTAGCTGCACAGAAGCAGAGGACAAAACATTAATTTAGGATGTTTTGACAGATACTATAATTGGATAAGGATAAAAAATAATTTTTCAATATGTACATGCTGTGTAAAATTGAAATGTGAGATTGTTTAATTTTGTTCTGATTAAGTCAAAATAGATTTTTGATTAGTTCTATTGTTTGAAGAGAGACACCAAAATTGATATAGTGGATTTGTTGGCCTATATTTAAATAGCTAGAGGGTGCAAGGGTAGTCATAGATACCTGCATAATTTTTAATTACCAACATGTTGTTCCTTTCATTCCCCTGATAGAGAATTAACAAAAAAAAGTTTTAGGCAATTAAAACAGGGTGTGCAAGTTTGTATTAAAGTGATGTATAGGCTCTCATGAAGCAGAGTTTAAACTGTGATACATAGAATTTGAGTGCACTGTTAGGCTATACAGAGTGAGATAAGCCGTTCAAGATCAGTTAAACTAACTGGTTAAGTTTATAGAGATTTACAGGCTCATACGCACAATAGGCACTATTAACATTATTGTAAGTAACACTATTATTGTTTGTTCACATTAAAATTGTGGAATTATAATATAAGGGCTTTAGGGTGGGTGAGGGGGTATTGTCATATCTTTTCACAGTTCAATCTTTTATTTGTTTGTATTTATTAAGTTTGTGGGTTTTCACGTCAAAGGCGCACTTGATTTGTTTCTTTTTTCTTTCCTCTATCCTTTATGGATAGATTCATCACTCAGGTGAAACCGTGTTCACCCAAAATGCCTGTAAAAATAAAAGATAAAAAAAGTAAAGTGATAGATACCAGTTTGGATAGCACAATAGAAACCAATAAAATGGCTTTTGATTCTCAAACACTAATTTCTCAGCTAACAGAAGTGTTCTCTCCACAATTTGAAGTAATTAAAAAAGAATTAGGGTCTATCTCTGCTGAGTTAGGTACATTATCCTCTGAAGTCAGGCAATTCTCAAATAGATTAACTGAGGCCGAGACTAGGATTTCTGAGGTAGAGGATATATCTCATATTCATGAAGACTTAATTCAGAAACAAGATGCCAAAATCAAAAATATGCAGTTACGCCTGGAGGACCTTGAGGATCGCTAGGCGTAACAATATTAGGATAGTGGGTCTCCCAGAAACACCAGAGTATGAGGATCTATTAAAATTTACCTCAACTACATTACCACAAATTTTAGGGATGCCCTTAGAATTGTTACCCTTGGCAGTAGAACGTGCACATAGGCTGGGCCCAAAGAAATCTCTTGCAGATGGTGCCATGAGGAACAGAATCTGTATTTTTAAATTATTAAAATTCCAAGATAAAATTGAAATTCTGAAACTATTTAAAAAAAACGATCCTCCTATTTTTGGAAAGAATCGGATTCTGTTGTTCCAGGACTTTTCGTATGAGACTTCCTCTAAAAGGAAATTAATGGCCCCATACTGCTCTCAACTGATAAATAAAGGGATAAAGGCCCACCTAGTATATCCAGCCCGTATTATTGTTGAGGACAAAGGTACTAAATACTCTTTTGATGAACCGGCAGATGTAAAAAAAAATTTAGAGACAGGGTAGAAGTGGCAGTCTCTATATAAGTGAATTATGTCCTATATGGAGTTTTTTCTTTCCCCTCTAAATAATAAGGATTATATGTTGATGGAAACAGTGAAGTTGTTATATTGTATTTTTAATCTCCCCCCCTTTTTTTTTTCTTTCTTCTTCTTTTCTTCCTCTCTCTCGCCCCTCTCCGCCGCTGCCCCTCCCCTGCCTTCCCCGTCCTGCGCTCACGATCTGTTCTGAGTAGTATGTTCTTTGTAAAATGGCTAATTAGCCGGATTTTTGATGGGGGAAGGAATTAAGATTTTATCTTGGAATATAGGTGGGATATCTTCCCCCATTAAACGCAAATTGATTATTAAAACTCTAGCTAGCTATAAACCAGATATTGTTCTCCTTCAGGAGACACATCTTAACGAGCTTGAGGCGGCTAAATTGAAGATAAATTGGGTAGGGGAAGTAATCTCTACGTCTGGTCGTGCTAGGAAATGTGGGGTTGCTATTCTTTTTCATAAAGAGCTAGAATATAAAATAGATAAGGTAGAAATAGATTCGGCTGCAAGATACATCATTATTCATGTGTCTATAAAGAATACTAAATTTATAATCTGCAATATATATGCCCCAAATAAGTTTTCTATAGAATTCTGGGAGAAAATTAAAATTAAATTATTCCCCTTTAGTGCTGATAACTTAATTCTAGGGGGTGACTTTAATGCTACCTTATGTCCGGCACTAGATAGACTTTCTAATAAAAATAGATTAGCCAACGAAAAGAACGCAAAATATCTATCACAATTCTGTGCAAAATTAAAATTAGTGGATATATGGCGTCTAAAAAACCCAGACAAATTGGTATTTTCTTGCGAATCCAAAGCACATCGCACTTTTTCGAGAATCGACCTACTGTTAATCTCAGAGAATCTAGCCAGCCAGAAATTAGGGACAGGAATTGGAGATATTATTATCACAGAACATGCAATTATTTCTTTATCATTCCCCTCTGGGCTAAAGAATAAGATACAAACGCCTAGTTTTTATTTTCCCCGACATTTGCACACCAATCCCAAATTTGTTAATTTTTTTAGTTTTTTGGCTTCGATACTATTCTGACAATATAAGCTATGTTAATAAACCGGAATTTTTTTTGGGAAGCTTTTAAAGCTGTAATGCGGGGAGAAATACAATCATATGTTAGTATAGCGAAGAAAAAGAGTAAAGCATGGGAAATCCAAATCATGAATAAAATTAGGAACTCATATCGAAAATATTGTTTAAGGCGTAATTCGGATAACTGGAAAAAATATCAAGATAATAGGAAGGAAAGAGATTTCTTCTTAAAACAAAAAATTTTAGAGGAGGAAGCAAGAATAAATCTCAAATTTAAAGGATTTTACGGCTCCTCCGCTAAATATCTAGCTAAACTTACTAAGGTTAGAAAAAAGAAAAATTTTATTTCCGCGATTCAAACTGAAAAGGGAAGATACACGGAGACTAAGGGGATTACGGAGGCATTTTTTGCCTATTATCAACAATTATACGCTGAAGTAGAGACAGATATTATTAACCAAGATACCTTTTGGTCCATGATAAAGTTGCCTCAATTAAGTAGCAAGGACTTAATTTCGATGAATGCTCTAATATCTATCGATGAAATTAGAGAAGCCATAGATCATTTAAAGATGAATAAGGCCCCTGGACCAGATGGGTTTCCAGCGGAGTTTTATAAATGTTTTGGTGAGCTCCTCTTACCAACTTTAGAAAATCTTTTTAATCACTATTATATGTTTAATAAAGTGATTTCTAGTTATTTCTCTGCAGCCAATATCTTGCTTATCTTGAAGAAAGGTAAAAATCCCGAAGATCCGGCCTCATATAGGCCGATCTCGGTTTTGAACACAGATTATAAGATTTTAATGGCTATTATTGCTTCAAGGCTATCTTTGTGTAAAATCATCCATCCAGATCAGACTGGATTTATGGTAGCTAGAAATCCAGTAAAGAATACCCGCAAATTGATTAATTTTTTAGATTATGCCTGGAATGTGGACAAGGAGAGGAAGAAGCCATTATGGCAAGGGACTGCTATACTCTCCCTGGATGCGATCAAAGCCTTCTATTCTATTGTATGGGAGTATCTGTTTAGGGCAATGGAGAAGTTTGGCTTTAAAGGGGAATTTGCACAATTTATTATTAGATTATATCATAAACCAATTTCCTTCTTACTTATCAATGGGTCTCTATCCCCTAAAATAATATTACAGAGAGGCACTAGGCAAGGATGCCCCCTATCTCCTTTACTTTTTAATATAGCTTTGGAACCTCTCGCGATTCGATGTAGAGATACTCTGATAGGAATTCCATTTGGTATATAGCATCTCAAAATGTTGCTCTATGCAGACGATGTATTGATTTTTCTCACCAATGTCCAGGAATCAATTCCTATGATTTTACATGTATTAAAAGTCTTCAGCAACTTCTCAGGATATAAAATAAATTTGGAAAAGAGTGAACTAATGTGTATAAATACTTCCCAGCTAGATGGTCTCGATATTCCATTTAAATTAGTTGATGCCATTAAATATCTAGGTTTGGTTTTGCACAAAAATCCCAAATTTTGGTATAAAGCGAATTTTGAGCCTCTCTTTCAAAAAATTGGATCCGATCTACATGTTTGGGCTGCCTTCCCACTCTCTATCACAGCTAGAGTTAACTTGATAAAATCAATAATTTTTCCACGTTTGTTATATCCGCTCCAGAATTTGCCTCTATTCTTATTGAATAAAGATTTAAAACTCTTTAATTCCCTAGTCTCTAAATTTATTTGGAACAGTAAAAAGCCTCGAATTGCATTGGCTAGATTAATGCAAAACGCCGGGTCGGCGGGATTGGCGCTTCCTAACATTAAATTGTATAACTTAGCTGCTATGGTGAAAACGGCAATAGATTGGATTGCTGGCACTAATCTAGTCTCATCAGAAGAGCTAGAAAATCATTTGATTGCTCCATTTGTGTTAAAAGCTATATTACATATTGATGTTCAGAAGCTGCCTCAGAATGTCAGATGTCTTATTACTATTAGAAACATAGTTTTTGCCTGGCAAAAGTTTTGCGCAATGCTAAATATAGATTATTCGTTATCCGAATGGCTACCTATCGTAAATAATCCCAATTTTTTGCCTGGCCTTTATCAAAAAGTTTTTAAAGACTGGTCCGATAAAGGACTACATTATGTCAAACAGTTACTGGATGAGAATAACCATTTATTAACGGCGGATATGATTTTTAATAAATACGGTCTAGTTAGATCTAATCTATTTGCTTACTTCCAAATTCGTCACTTTGTTTTATCTCAAAGTTGGCCCACTTCTTCGCTCTCTGATTGGACGGATATTAAACTTTTTATACGGAAATTTGTGGCAGGAAACTCCTCAATATCACTGATGTATGATATTATGTTGACCAAACAGAGTCTCGTATTTAGGGATAACATCTGTATGTCTTGGCTGCCACTAATCCCATAAGTAAATCATGATAAGATTTCTCAGAGTTTTGACTCTCTACGTAAATGTAAAGTCCCGATATCTTGGAATGAATCTCACATGAAACTGATTAATCATTTTTATCTCTCCCCCTGGAAAATCTCTAGACTTTACCCAACTTTGATTAGTTTATGCCCTCGTTGTTCACATGATAGGGCTGATCTGCTTCATATGTTTTGGACATGTCCTAGGGTAAGACAATTATGGTTAAAGATTATATTTTGGTTTAATAAATTATATAAAGTATCAATCGCTTTATCTGCAGAGGATGTCATCTTTTTATGTCCTCCACAAGATTCCTTTAATGTGTACACTATAAATAGTTTAAACACTATTATTCTCACTGTTAGATATTGTATTCTTAAAAATTGGAAAGCTAGGCGGATACCTGGATTAACTATGATTTTTAGATTTTTGCAAGATCAAATTGACTTTGAATCATTTCATTTTCATGATGTCTCGGAGAGAAGGATTAAGAAGTTTCTTTGGAAATGGACACCAGTTATTCTGTCTTATCCATATTCCTTGCAAAAAAGGATACTTTCTCCTTTTCTCTCTTCAGTGAGTTTTGCGGAACTTACGTTACTTAATGTTTTCCCACATACATGGATTGATGGCATTATGAGGGAGTACTAGTCATTGACGCTCGGGGGGGACGGAGTGGGGGTGGGCTGGTGGGTGGGGTGGGGATCGAGAGAGTTATTTAGGCTTTATGCATTTCCAATTCCCCTCCCCCTCTTTTTTTTTTTTTTTCTTTTCTTTTTCTTTTTTTTTCTCTTCCCTTCCCTTTCTTTCCCCCCCTCTATTTAGGTTATAGTTTTTTTTTGTGTAATGACTATGTTACAATTTTATTTTGGAAACTGTAAGGTTCAAAATTTTTCTTTATGTAATTTAAAATAGAAAACACGAGGTATACCTATTGTATTTTTTCTTTTTTTTCCTTGAATACCTGTGATGTAACAGATTTATTATGTTGTAGCAGCTCGCTTGCTAAGTTTTTCTTGCATAGGTATATGATTGTTGCAATTTATCATGATTGATATTCTTTGTTTTTTTTTTTCTCAAACCTCAATAAAAAATAATTCAAAAAAAAAAAAAAAAAGACAGCTTGCAAAGAGAAGCTAACTCCTTTATATGGGGAAATAAAAATTCCCATAGTCTCAAAGAACATATTATACAGAGACAGATGTAATGGAGGACTGGGCGCCCCCAACATCCTATTTTATAGGCAAGCCTCACAATTATTGAGAATAATAGACTAGTGCAAACAATAAGGAATGAGTAACTCTTGAGCGTGACTTGGCAAAAATGCATAAATTTAGGAGGCAACTGTTGGTTACATAGACTACAGCCACAATTAGCACACCCACTCCCCCAACTAGTTTAAGACACCTAGACACCTTAACACTCTGGGACAACCTAGTGTCCAAACCTAGAGGGTTATTATTATTATTATTGGTTATTTGTAGAGCGCCAACAGATTACGCAGAGCTACAAATGCGGAGTACAACAAAACATTTATAGGGTAGAGGGCCCTACCAAGAGTTGCACTGTTGTAGTCAGCTCTTAAGAAGGTGATCTACAAACAGCTGGACTCTTAGGCTTACATGCTAAGGGGGATCAGGGGAATGCAATGGATGAGAGGAACTGGTATAAAGAAAGGTTAGTGTAGGTTGTATGCATCCCTGAACAGTAGAGTCTTTAGGGAGCACTTGAAGCTTTCAAAACTAGGGGAAAGTCTTGTGAAGCGAGGCAGAAAAGTTCCACAAGATGGGAGCCAGTCTGGAGAAGTCCTGTAAACGGGAGTGTGAGGAGGTAACAAGAGAGGAGGAGAGTAGGAGGTCATGAGCAGAGTGAACGGGACGGGGGGAGAGTATCTGGAGACAAGGTCTGATATATAGGGGGAAGCAGTGTAGTTGAGGGCTTTGTATGTCAGAGTAAGAATTTTGAGTTTAATCCTGGAGACAAGAGGAAGCCAGTGAAGGGATTGGCAGAGAGGTGCAGCAGATAAAGAGCGATTTGTAAGGAAGATGAGCCTGACCACAAATATTCACACACTAAGTTCATGTTACACAGTTTTAAAAGATGGGAAACTCATGACAAAAAATTATCTAGTAGACAGAAATATCACAGCTTTCCAGAATTGGTACACCTATTTCCAACTTATCCACTACCTAAGCCACAACAAATCTAGATCTATCTTAGTCAGACCACTAACTACTTTCAAAATGATTTGCTCAATACGCACTCCCACAAAAGGGAGCCTATCTCAGATATACAAAATACTACTTGGAATTTACTTTAAAAACCTACCGGCATACACAAATAGCAATCCCACCATCAGATTGGGCTAATATCTTTAGGCACATTGGTAAAGCGCCTTCTTCTATAAACATCACTGAAACAAATATGAAACTATTATGTAGGTGGTACCTTAACCCAAGTAACTGGCCAAAATATTTCCAAACACATGTTGAAGAGGTTGCCAACATAAGGGAACACTCTCCCACATATGGTGGGAATGCCCAATACTCATACCTTTCTGGCAAGCCTTACATGTACAAATCAAATGCACACTAGCTTGAGACATGCCATTAGACCATCTGATCTTTTTATTTAACAAACCGCTGAAGATAATATGTAAATATAGACAAACACTTGCTTACCTTATGTTCTGCAGCGCTAGACAGCTTATTCCAAGGCTATGGAAAAAAAACCTACAATCTCCACTATTAAATATTGGAAAAGCAACATCTCACGTTTATTATCACTCGAATACTACCACTATCAACAGACTGACCGCTTAGACTTCTATTATTCTGTTAAACACTTATGGGAGGAATACACGTTCTCTTTAACCCAAGACACATAACCTAATTACTTATTAGATAAAATTCCTACAGGGATATTTCAAAACCATTATTCTGTTTAGTTCCGTTAACTATATATTTAATCTCTGCAGTCATTTTTTTTTAAACTGCTTAAATAATGTACTTGTATTGTCAGACATACCTTTCTGTACTTGTCAATGGACCAAATTTTGTCAAATAACCAGAAATGTACCTTTTGTTTATAAGTTGTTTGTAAAACCTTATTGGAAAAAATAAATTAAAGAAAAGGAAAAAAAGGCACTGAAAAGTGCCTTTACATAGAGATGTACTCAAAATATATATACAGTATGTATATGCTTATATACATATATATTTATGTGTTAATATGTGTATATGCACATATAAACACATAAATATATATGTATACATTCATATACATATATATTTTTAATTTGCTGCCCAATGCTACGTAACGTGAATTACCTCCTGCGCTGTGCTAGGTGGTTTGCTGTGTCTCACAGCATGAGAATAAGGCTCCCATTGGAGCCTATAGAAGTGCGCTCTTCTGAGCGCAAGGTTTCAAGGCAATGAGAACGCGATGTCGCATTCGCATTGTGCCTATCTTGTAATACTAGTGCACATTTACGTGCGCTGGTATTACTGAGTGGAGCACAAATATTGCACTTTGCTCGTGATTTAGGCCTTGGTTAGGAAAGAAGGAACTTAATACAGTCAAGCTCAAATTTACTCAAGGTTTACTCGGCAAATAAAAAAGAAATATAACATTTTTAGTTCCGTGATCCAGTGAAGTATAATATTGCCTCTTCATAATGAAAAGCAACACCTCAAAAATGCCTAACTGGTAGTCTAGAATTATTCTTCACACAGAAAAACTCTCAGTTCATGTGGGGCAAAATATGCTTAATACTTATTTGGATCAAAAAAACATTCTCTTGGCATCATTTGTTTAAGGAGCAGCAATGTACTACTAGGAGCTAGCTGAATGCATTGGTGAGCCAATGACAAGAGGTATATATATATATACACACACAGCCATCAATCAGCCACTAGCTCCCAGTAGTGCATTGCTGCTCCTGAGTCTACCTAGGTATTCTTTTCAACAAAAGCTACCAAGAGAATGAGGCAAATTACATAATTGAAGTAAATAGAAAAAGTTGCTTAAAATCACATGCTCTATGTAAATCACAAAATATTTTTTTTTGGGTTTAATGTCCCTTTAAGCATCTGCATGATTATTTACTTCTTTCTTACCCATTATTGAACTTGTAAACTGGGACATACGTTTGTGACTTCAATTATATAGGTGTAACCACTTTGAAACACAAAAGAGGTTGATTTATCAAAGGCTTTTGCCAGCCTTTGAGCCCCTATGGCTGCAGGTTCTCATATGATAACCTGCACATCGTATTTAACAAGCAGTGGTCATCAGACCGCTGCTTTGCTAACCTCTACGCCACCTCTTGTTTGGCAAAATTCAATCTCCCTAGTCTTTTCCGACCAGGGAGATTGACAGCTCCTGCCCGCGCGTGATTGGCTGTGCGCGGGCAGGGGGTGGGATTGCACACGAGCGCAAAATATCGCTCGTGTGCAATGCTGAATTCTTCCACGAGAATTCTGACTGCCAGAGGCAAACTGCAGTGGTCAGGGGCACGTACAGTATATACGCCCCTCTCCGCCTCAGCTTGATAAATCACCCCTTAGAGTGCATGAAGGTGCAAGAATCCAAATCATATTTGGTGGAAAGAACAGAAAACACCATTGTAAAAGTGTAAAATCAAAAAATATTGATTGTGATCGAGGCCTACGTTTATTATTTAAATAATCATGTTATTCATTTTTTATTTTGTACAATATTTCATGTACACTGAAGACCCTAGTAGCCCACAAGTTTTTCTGTTTACATTAAAATTGCAAATCGTGTCTTAAAAAGAAGACATTTTTTTTTTACTTTGTATTTATTCAGCAGCTACAATCTCACAACTTTAAAGAAAGTTCGCACTATACTGAACGTGATTACTTATAATATCTCGGTCGCATTGGACCAAACATGTTATTAAAAGTAAACACTTGTTTCAGCGTGACCATAATATTTGAAAGGTGTTTTAGGGGTGTCGGTATCCTTCACAGTGGAACACATTGTATGAGATAAGAGGCGTAGGGCAGTGTTTCTCAACTGCTGTCCTCAAGTACCCCCAACAGGCCAGGTTTTCATTATAGCTGAACCAGTGCACAGGTGAAACAATCAGCTGATTAATAACACCATGCTACTAAACGGCTCTCACCCATCAGCTGATGCTGTGCTATTGATTACAATGTAAATTTGTGCTGTACAACTGTAAAACATTTTTCACAAGATACATTTGTTTTTTAATCCAATTTACTCAGAGCTATGGAATTCTGCAGTGCACCACCATAAACAAAACCCTTGACACTACCATTGTAAATATTACCTCAGGTAAAGGTAGCTACAGTATCTATAATGTTTGTTATGAAAAATCAAATAAACCTGAAACAATACGCAAATGAAGTGTGTCAGTCAATCTAGGCCAATTGTCACCCCATACAAACCATCAGTTTCTGTTAAATCACAGAAAGAAGAGTCTATGGGGTATTCCCAAACCGTCATGGTATCTATGTTCATCCTAAATGTTTTGCAATAGACAATAAATAAATAATTGTCAAACTAGTCTCTAGCTACTGGTTAATTAAAAAAGCTTCCCTACTACGCTAGATATCCATATTTTAAAAGAATGACAAATTACAGAAAAGTGCAAGGTTGGTTTGATTTCCGTTTAATTATTTTGTTTTATTGATCCTATGTCATTTAATAAAATGCATGTGACCATCTTTGGTTCATAAAAAAGCCTTTAGTAGCTATTTTAATAAAAATAAATTCTTATTTTGATGAAAAGGGCAGACAAATAATGCAAAAGCCAGATAGCTGCAGCTGACCACTTCTTTTGGAAACAACCATAGAAAAAAATGTTCCAACAAAGTTCACCTTGATGCATTGGATTGTGTTCAACGCTGAAACTTTCTGAGTACATACAACAATTAGGTAGTTTCAAGTGCAACCATGATGTGCTATACCAAGCTTAAAAGGGACAGTATACTGTAAAATAGTTTTTCGCTTAATGTGTTTGCAATTGCTTTTTTTTTTTTTACCAACGGCAGAGTACAAAATGTATGAAAATTAGCTTTTTAAGCTTTATTTGTGTATATTAAAGCTCTGATTTTATGTTTAGAAGCCACAACCTAATAAAATGGGTTGAGCTTGTAGGTATAATCAGATATCATTACTGTATCACATTGTGTACATATAACTCTTTCTTTATCTTATGTCTGTCCATAAAAAAACAATCAACAGTACTTGGAGAGAACAATGGAAAATCAACATTGTATTACCTTATCTCTGCTATATCCCACTGGGAGTGTAATTTCTTATGCTGGCTGTGTTTACAAAGCTTATCAATAGCTTGGACCTGAGGCCACAAACTTTCAGAATAGGTGGGGATACCACATACTAAATCAACTATTTCAAATACCAATATAAGGGTAAAGGAGCTACTTGTAAACAACTTAATACACTCCAGCAGGTAAAGTGGATCATTGGGAACAAATTAAAGGGGAGAACATTTTGAGTAAACTGTCCCTTTAACTCTGTAGTCAGTGAACAGCCTGTGAACCCCATATCTAATGGCCTAAGTGGCTGAGGATCACAAGCTTGACATAACAGTTATCTTCTATTGAAAATTGCATATCACTCACAAACTTTCAGATTAGTCGCACTCCATCTCCAAATCTATATATTAAATACAAGTTTCATTCCAAGTTTAAATTAAAACAGTTACTTTTCTTGTAAATACATTTAAATCTCACAACACAGCCCTAATAGCAAAGGCATCAGAGCTACTAAATTACTAAAAGTCTAATGGGCATAGTGCTAGAACCTTAATTCCTTAAATATTTCATTACACAATGAAGTTAATGCTTAAGTACCATGCGGAGGCATTTAATGAAGACTTGCAAGTATATTAAACTCACTGATTAGCCCTTAATATACACATATCCTGTACCCATTAGTATACCTGCAATAACAAATAACTGTTAAAATGAGGAAGTAAGGAGTATACTGCTAGAATAAAATAATTTACATAAAGGGATGTTAAACTCAAAATGTAACTACCTATAAAAGGTTTAAAGGAACATGAAACCAAAACATTTTCTTTTGTGATTCAGATAGAGAATACAATTTTAAACAACTTTCCAATTTACTTCTATTATCTAATTTGCTTTATTCTATTGGTATCCTTTGTTGACCAATACCTAGGTAGGCTCAGGAGCTGGGAGCTAGCTTCTGATTGGTGGCTGCTCATGTATGCCTGTTGTCATTGCCTTATAGATTTGTTTATCTAGCTCCCCGTAGTGCATTGCTCATTCAATAAAGGAAACCAAGAAATTGAAGAAAAATTGATCATACAAGTAAACTGGAAAGTTGTTTAAAATGGTATGCTCTATCTGAATTTAGAAAGAAAAATGTAAGGTTTCATATCCCTTTTATTATCCATAGTAAAAAAAAAAAAACTGTAATGTGTTTAATAAATCTTGCCTGTTTTTCCTGCAATTTATATATTAAAAAATATTTTCTTTCTACAACTATAGAGAGCCTGCAGTGCATTCTGGGGAATTTGAATCTCAACTCTCCTGGATTTTCTACAGTGATGTTCAGGAGCCCATTTATATATCAGTCCCTAATCTGGGCACAGCAATCAAGTTAAGATAAAAACATAAAAGATACTTCAACTGGTGTATTACTGGACTGTAAAACAAATCATATTTTAAATTCTTGCAAAATGTATTTTGTGTGCAAACTTTTGTAATGCAGTTACTAAACTGATTGTTACAGAATTTACTCAATACTCTTATATTACTTGGAAATCTATTTCTAATGTTATAAAAACTGTACCTCATATCAAATGTTTTTTTTTTTTAGTGGCATTATCACATATATTAGTGAACTAGTTTAATTTGTATGTTCTAACACAAAAATGATATGCACTGTTAGTCTATCTCTAGCAATTTTTGCATTACTGACACTAAATTGCCTTGTGATTGATTATGCAAAAAAGGTTAAACACAGGGAAAATCCGGATCAAGATATGCAAGCCACAATTTTGGTTCAGCGCCTGGGTAGTGCTTGATGATTGGTTGCTAAATGAAGCCACCAATCAGCACGCGCTACCCAGGGTGCTGAACCAAACAGGGGACGGCTTCTTAACTTACATTCCTGCTTTTCAAATAAAGATACCAAGAGAACAAAGAAAATTGATAATAGCAGTAAATTAGAAAGTTGCTTAAAATTGCATGCTCTATCTGAATCATGAAAGAAAATTATTGGGTTTCATATACCTTTAATAAGTATCTGAAAGACTTTAAAATAAAGTGGTGCAAAACAAAATAGTTTAGCATGTACCCCATTAGCAGATCTCATAGAATAGGAGGCATCCGTATTAGTTGAAAGCTGCAGCAATTCTGGAACTAAGCACATCAATAGCGTGAGGATAAAAGTAACAGTGATGGCAGGAAAACCACAATATCACAAATAATATACTAGGGAAGTAGGGGTATGTAGTCAGACAGGCCAGACCAGTACAGAAAAGTAAAGTACAAATGGAATAGTAGATGTATAATAACAAATAAGTCAAGAATAAACCTTATCAGCATATTTCTAACAAGCTATAACCATAAACTTAGGCACAGAAACACATCTAGATCAGTAAGAGAAAACAGAGGAATAAGATAAATCACCATCAGGTGAACAAAGGTCAGTACCAGGAGTGAAATCGCAATCTAAAATATCAAAGATACATAATAGGGGGGCGGAGAAAACTACCACCGAGACAAGACACACATCCCAAGAGCTCCTAACTCATATAACTATTTTTAAAGTATTTACTACCTAATTTACCATTTTTTTACCCCAAGTTGAAAACTCAGCTGGCGAGCTATCTTTTGGCCACTTTTGAGGCAGCTTAGGTGTCAAGCACACTTGGGGTCTCTATTTACTGCGAATATATTGAAAGCGGGAAGACATGGCCACGCATCTTATCAGCCAAATGAAAGAATTATTGGATCGCTACAGCAACGTTTTTTTAGTCACAGAGATCGAGCCTATTCAGCCCTACACCACCCATACTGATGCTTCGATTGCCCTAACTAACTATGAGGAGGAGTGCGCAGCAGGAGCAATCTATCTACGACAGTCGCCATCTTGGATGCTTAACCCAGGGCACTCCTCACTACCTTGTGCTATGCAGGAGACAGAGATGCAGGGTGTTGGCGACAAAGAGGTCAGTAATGATGAGCCGCATGTCTTTGCATTGACTGTGCCCCACAGTGGAGATCCGATATCAGCAGATTTGCTACAGCGTACCAATTGGTGGATTTGGGTGCGAGAGCCGCTCATGACTTTCACTTGCAAGAACCTCCTTCACAGCTCCTCTCAAGCGCATGGCTTACTCTGCAATAATAAGTTGGGGCTGGTTGGTCTTAAAACCTGTGTGCCGCAACTGCGTGGGGCCCTTCACCACCCGACCAATGTGGCAAGTTGGTGGCCAGTGCTGAGCTCCATGCAGCATGTACAGCGCGCATCTAATGGCCTTAGAAGAGGCATTGGTTAGTTTACCCACAATCTCAGTGCCCATAACAAGAGAACTTGGTACGGTTACAAGGGCATCTCTATGGACTTGAACAATACAATACTTTACTTTGATATGGATATGGAGTGGATCCCCACTAAAGACCGGGTCTACCCTTAGAACACTATCTACACATGTTGAAATTATAACGGACCTAATGTTGCAGTGTCCACATGCACTTGTCTATACCTTTAAGAACACTGTCGATCTACATGGCTTCTATGACCTGCCTGAGCGTCGGTCTGGTGTGGGTTAGTGAACATGGCTGTAATCAATAATGAAAGCACTGCCTACAACTGTTGGAATTGACTTGCTGTACAAGTGCTGCAGCTGCCGATTTCGTTGCTTTCCCATACCCTATCTGCAGGGTTTAGTATATGGTTATTAGGCCTACTAGTGAGACTGCACAAGACAACTGACACTCCTTATAGTTATGTTGATTAGAAGTGTTGGTCTGGGGAGAGACCACTCTCAGTCTTGATACCCTAGCTCACTACTGAAACCTCCAGTATTGTGTTATTTAGACAAACTACATTACTGTATGCATTGTTCTACACTTTTCTTTAGTTAGTTACTTAAATATAGTGTTTCACAGTCAATATCAAATCTTATAATAACAATGTGTTTTTATTTATTTTTTTTGAACTGGGCTAATACTACCGTAACTAACATACAGTGGCTGTCCAATTTAGCATATATATTGTGTTTCTGTGAATTAGACCACGAGGCTCAGACCGTACACATACTGAGTGTTTGTTTCTATACATAGTGAGATGTCCTATATTAATATACACAGGAGAGAAATCATTGTTTAACTTTTGACTGCTTGCGTTTAAATAGGTTTTATTCTCAAAGTGTCCCATTTAGGGCAATGCCTTAACATAATTATGCTTAGATATCTGTGGTTTAGGAGTCTTGCTCGGTTTAGCTCCATGTATTTTCTATAACTATTACATTGTCCTGTTAGTGCCCCACACCAGTTTTTTTATGTTCCTCAATATGATAATTGTGGTGACATTTTATCACTGGAATATTCACTTAGCTGTTATTGGGATCCCTTCCCCCAGGTACACCTTTCTCTCTGAACTATAGACACTCCCATTGGTCTTTTTGAGTGGCATTTGATAAGCCACTCCCTTTTGAATTGGGTTATAAAATACTGTAACACCAGAGCCTCTCTCTCTCTTTTGTATCCTGGGCATGCTGTAAAGATGGCTGAAACTCTCAAGAAATATGGCTAAGTACATTCCTATGATTATTTTAGCAGTATTGAACAAATTGGGGTTAGTGTGTAGTAAAGTTGCCCTGTATCTTAAAATGTGGACTGTATCTGTAAAATAGATTTATATATATATACCTGTAAATATTTATCTTACTATTAACATATATTGATTCCTAAATAAACTGTTTGACAAATAATGGAGGACCCCTCATAGAGTTTATTTCACAATTTATCTGTGTTGGTTTTTAGTGGTTTCACCATAGAGATTTAGTATATTATAATTTGTAGAAAGTAGAGATATTTTAAATTAATAGATAACCACAATAATGACAACGATGCCTCAGAACCCAAGAATAGATTGTTCACCTAATCATATCTATAGCCGTCGGGCTGAACTTAAGAACATACTAACTATCCCGCCCCTGGGGTTCACAAAAGTAACCACTAGTATCACAATGTTTAGAGTAGCATGTTGCATTTAAACCTCACAGCAAGTGATGCATGTTTTCCCCTCTGGCTATTGGGCATTTATCTAATGTTGAGACATACTTGTGCTGGGTATAGGGCCCATACCCAGCCAGTAGAGTTAACTATGTTACACCATATTTGGACAAGAACACCCTAATATCCTGTTTGCTTTAATAATCTAAATTCTACCACATCCTGCTGATGCATTGAGCCCTGTTCTATTACATTCTGGCTAACAATCCCTTGCTGGGGGAATGATTTATGTGAACCCTAATGCCAGGCAAAAATACCCATTTCTTAAATAGCCCTTCCTTGAAGGCCTTCTATAGCCCAGGTTCTGGTGGATCTCCCAGTCTAGCTGTGGCACTTCACTTATCTATCTTACCTACTATACTTTCCCTATCACCTCCTCCCATCGGGTCATAACTCATGTTCCATAGGGGTGGGCTGTGTGGTTTTCCTAACCAATATTGTACCTTAGTTTAATATAGGGTCTTTAGAGCAGGCAGCTCCTGCATTAGTATTATTCCCATTTATTATTCGAGACATTGTCCTAATTCAGACGCTATGAATACACTTACACATCTCTTATACCCACTCTACCACCTCCCCCCCTCCCACCCATTCCTTTTTTATAATATTCTTCCTAATTTAGGAGGATGAATGGAGCGATCTATCTAGCCTATATCACATCTTACCTTCCTCTCCTATACACATAATTTACAGTGTTATATAACATTGACTATTCCACTTCTGTATATATAATTTATCCCCTATTTCGCAATTTGACCACTGTATGTAACTTACCACCCCCCCCTTAATGTACCTCCTATTTCTAGGAGAGTAAATTATGTGTTTTTTCTTGCCAATACCACACCTTATTTCCCTCTTTCTACAATTATATTTTGCACTACAAATTTTTATCGGTACTACCTTTCCCTCCAACCTGTGCAGGATTGTTTAGTACTATTTTTTGCAGAGTCTTATTTACAGTTTTCTAATACTATACCACCTTGTTAAATTAAATTTACTTACTTAAGTGTGTTTTATACCAATCCTATAGCGCAACTATACTAAAATTTGAGGTTTTCATGATGAGGTCCAACAGGGGCCTCTTGCCCTTGGAGTTACCTTCCGTTATAACTGTTCAATATTGTTTGTTATGTGGCACAAGAGCAGCCCCTTAGATAAATATGAAGGTTCTATACTTTTTTTTTGGCATTCCCGTGAACTACTGTATTACTTGTCTTTTATCCATGTGGCAGATGAAGATGTTTTGCGTCTTGCTTAGCGCGATTGAGACCATATGCACTGTTTATTATCCTAGAATTTACGCATTGTACCGTGTTATAAGCAATTCTATATTTCCTATTGTATACTGCTGCAATTTTTTGTTTGTATGCCAACTTTTCACCTCAATAAAAATTATTATTAAAAAAAAAAAAAAGATACATAATACTCAAACACAAGCAACCAACACTGAAAACAGAGGGTATAAAGGTTACTATAATTAAGTCTTAATTAGATTCTTCCTGCACAGCACTTAATGCAGCAGGTACAGCAATCAACTTCCCTGATGATATTTTACTTTAGAATGTTCCTTTGCACTGCGTAAACTGATACTTAGAATTGCAGTTGTCTTGCTGTATTTAAATCACTTATGAAATATGCTTTTGCTTCTGTTTTTGATTGAACTCCTTTCATAGCCTTGACCACTTGAAACCTCATTTGACCTGTTTCACAAAGGTGTATTTTGTCCATTTGCATAGCTTTTTAATAGGCATTTAGCAGCTTCGTTAGCTGCTTAATGTGTGGAAGTAAGCAGCCACACCACATTAAAGGGACAGTATACACCATTTTTTTTTAATAACTGCATGTAATAGACACTACTATAAAGAAGAATATGCACAGCGTCTGTTCTAAAACTCCAGTATAAAACCTTTTAAAGTGAAGGTAAACGTTGGTGAATGAAAGCCCGTTTTTAAAAATACTATTAAAAACAGGGGCACTTTCATTCATCAAAGTTTACAAAGCAGCCGTTTTGATTAAAAATGTACCTTTTTTTGTTTTCACAGCAAGAGCAGCTTCCCCCTCCTGGAAATCCTCTCTTCATACGTAAGCACTGACTATTACTAATCCTGCTTCCTCCAATCACAGCATGGCCTCAGGCAATGACTACCCTGGGGGGAAAGCCGTGATTGGAGGAAGCAGGATTAGTCTTTGATGACATGTGAAGAGAGGATCTCTATGTGGGGGAAGCTGCTCTAGCTGTGAAAAGAAAAAAAAGGTAATTTTTTTTAACAAAATGGCTGCTTTGTAAACTTTGATGAATGAAAGTGCCCCTGATTTTAATATTATTTTTAAAAAACGGGCTTTCATTCACCAAGTTTACCTTCACTTTAAAAACTCACTTAGAAGCTCCCAGTTTAGCACTGTTGGAAAGGTTAGGCTGGGACACCCAATGAAAGGGGCTGGGGAAAAAGGAACAGCAGACACCCCCCCCCTTTCCTGCATATGATAAGACAAATTATACAAACAAGAGCCACGGGAATCCATAGACATCTGTCTACATCTAAAACTTTGGGATTTGTTAGGAGTCTGAAAATAAGCACAATGTTATAAAAAAAATAAGCAAAACTATACATTTTTTTACAAAAACATATGGGCTGTATAAATGTATCATCTACAAAACATTTATGTAAAGAAAAAAATCTAGTGTACAATGTCCCTTTAAGATCTGTGCAAATCCAGATCTTAGTGTGGTGATCTTCCACAAGAATAAATCCAGCACTTAAAATACCAGAAGGCCATGAGCAGACGCCTACTTCCACACGTTTGGCAGTTATGCATATTTATCAAGCCACACCATGAGACAGAGGGACACACTAATTGAAGTCTCTTCTCTAGATAACAATACCGATCAGTAAATTCAGTTAAATGTACATGAAACCCATGATAACTTTCTAATTTACTTCTATTATCTATTTTGTTTCATTCTATTAGTATCATGTGTTGAAGGAGCAGCAATGCACTACTGGATTCTAACTGAACACATGAGTGAGCTAATGACAATCGGTAAATATATGCAGCCACCAATCAGCAGCTGGAACCTAAGTTCTTTGGTGCTCCTGAGCTTGTCTAGATAAACCTTTCAGCAAAGAATAACAAGAGAAGGAAGCAAACTAAATACTAGAAGTAAATTAGAAAGTTATCATGGGTTTCATGACCCTTTAACTAAATTTACTGATCTGTATTGTTATCTAGAGCAAGTCAAGGAATAAGGGCCAGTAAATACAGTAGATTTACATAATAAACAAATTCATGATCAAAAGAATGCAATAGCATTTAGTCTGAACTTCAAATGACTAGTAGATTTGTTTCTGAAACATTTCAGTTATGTCTATTTCCACTCCTTCTGTACCATGTGACAGCCATCAGCCAATCACAAATGCACATACGTATATTCTGTGAATTCTTGCACATGCTCAGTAGGAGCTGGTGACTAAAAAAGTGTAAATATAAAAAGACTGTGCACATTTTATTAATAGAAGTAAATTGGAAATTTGTTTAAAATTTCATGCTTTGTCTGAATCAGGAAAGTTTAACTTTGACTTGCGTGTCCCTTTAAAGGGACAGTCAACACCAGAATTTTTGTTGTTTGAAAATAAAGATAATCCCTTTATTACCCATTCCCCGGTTTTTCATAACCAACACAGTTATATAAATACACTTTTTACCTCTGTGATTATCTTGTATTTAAGCCTTTGTAGACTGCCCCCTTATTTCAGTTCTTTTGACAGACTTGCTTTTTAGCCAATCAGTGGTTACTCCAGGGTAACTTCACGTGCATGAGCTCAATGTTATCTATATGAAACACATGAACTAATGCACTCTAGTGGTCAAAATGCATTCAGATTAGAGGCAGTCTTCAGGGTCTAAGAAATTAGCATATGAACCTCCTAGAATTAGGCAAAATTGGTGATAAAAGTAAATTGGAAAGTTGTTTAAAATTACATTTCCTATTTAAATTATGAAAGTTTTTTTATAGACTTGACTGTCCCTTTAAGCAATTGCTCATCAGAGGATGATTTATTTTTTTGAAGTGAAGACAGTTCAGAATAGGTTTTTAGAAGAAGGTTATACAAAAGAAATGATTGATCAGGCCTACAGAGATGTAAAGATGTGAATACAAACAACTGTTTTAGATCTAGAAGACAAAAATGTAAAACTATTGCAGAACATACTTATATCCCCAAATTTTTAATCTAATATTTTGAGATGTGTAAAATTGTGAAGAAATACTTTCCATTGTTGCATGCCAATGATAAGATAAGATACATAGGCCTAGATTTGGAGTTTGGCGGTAGCCGTGAAAACCAGCGTTAGAGGCTCCTAACGCTGGTTTTAGGCTACCTCCGGTATTTGGAGTCACTCAAAAAAGGGTCTAACGCTCACTTTTCAGCCGCGACTTTTCCATACCGCAGATCCCCTTACGTAAATTGCGTATCCTATCTTTTCAATGGGATTTTTCTAACTCCGGTATTTAGAGTCGTGTCTGAAGTGAGCGTTAGAAATCTAACGACAAAACTCCAGCCGCAGAAAAAAGTCAGTAGTTAAGAGCTTTCTGGGCTAACGCCGGTTCATAAAGCTCTTAACTACTGTACTCTAAAGTACACTAACACCCATAAACTACCTATGTACCCCTAAACCGAGGTCCCCCCACATCGCCGCAACTGATTACATTTTTTTAACCCCTAATCTGCCGACCGCCACCTACGTTATCCTTATTTACCCCTAATCTGCTGCCCCTAACACCGCTGACACCTATATTATATTTATTAACCCCTAACCTGCCCTCCCTAACATCACCGACACCTAACTTCAATTATTAACCCCTAATCTGCCGACCGAATCTCGCCGCTATTCTAATAAATGTATTAACCCCTAAAGCTAAGTCTAACCCTAACACTAACACCCCCCTAAGTTAAATATAATTTTAATCTAACGAAATTAATTAACTCTTATTAAATAAATTATTCCTATTTAAAGCTAAATACTTACCTGTAAAATAAATCCTAATAGAGCTACAACATAAATTATAATTATATTGTAGCTATTTTAGGATTAATATTTATTTTACAGGTAACTTTGTATTTATTTTAACCAGGTACAATAGCTATTAAATAGTTAAGAACTATTTAATAGCTAAAATAGTTAAAATAATTACAAATTTACCTGTAAAATAAATCCTAACCTAAGTTACAATTAAACCTAACACTACACTATCAATAAATTAATTAAATAAAATACCTACAATTACCTACAATTAAACCTAACACTACACTATCAATAAATAAATTAAATACAATACCTACAAATAACTACAATGAAATAAACTAACTAAAGTACAAAAAATAAAAAAGAACTAAGTTACAAAAAATAAAAAAATATTTACAAACATCAGAAAAATATTACAACAATTTTAAACTAATTACACCTACTCTAAGCCCCCTAATAAAATAACAAAGCCCCCCAAAATAAAAAAATGCCCTACCCTATTCAAAATTACTAAAGTTCAAAGCTCTTTTACCTTACTTGCCCTGAACAGGGCCCTTTGCGGGGCATGCCCCAAAGAATTCAGCTCTTTTGCCTGTAAAAAAAAACATACAATACCCCCCCCCAACATTACAACCCACCACCCACATACCCCTAATCTAACCCAAACCCCCCTTAAATAAACCTAACACTAAGCCCCTGAAGATCATCCTACCTTGTCTTCACCATACTAGGTTCACCGATCCGTCCTGGCTCCAAAATCTTCATCCAACCCAAGCGGGGGCTGGCGATCCATCTTCCGGCAGCTGAAGAGGTCCAGAAAAGGCTCTAAAGTCTTCATCCTATCCGGGAAGAAGAGTAGATCCGGACCGGCAACCATCATCTTCCAAGCGGCATCTTCTATCTTCATCCGATGAGAACCGGCTCCATCCTGAAGACCTCCACCGCGGACCCA